>NC_133538.1:324489532-324611816 GCF_048544455.1 Silene latifolia
GATTCACTTCTCCAAAGAGTTCTCCTAAACCCTACTCCCTTCACGGATTAGTATAACAGAGCGTTTCGCCCCTCACATTTTCACGAGTGTCCGCCCCTTCCTTCCTCCCTTTGCATTCTAGACCTTGTGCTACTCTTACTTTTGGCACTCCACAAAGGTGCTTCGGAACATTCAACCACGCGTAAGTTCTCCGGATCCTTCGCGACAAGTACCCTGCTTACATGACCCGACCAATTTGACCAACTCCACAATCAATCAACTCAAATTAACTTAATCGCTTTTCTCCACGAGGGCAATTTCTTTTTGCATCTCACGCAGCACTCAGCCAATCGATATCTTAGTCCTTCTCGCTTTCGCCAACATACGTCGCGGTGCGGGTGTATAATCCTTCTTTATTTATTGTATTTATTTATTATAATGCTATGTCTGTAAGGTTTATGTCGAAAATACCTCTTGAAACCGATTTCTAAAACCATGCTTTAAAATCCTCTTTTTACTGGATTTCCACTAGATAACCGTTTGAGAAAGGACGCAAAGAATGGGCCGCGCCAAGGAGCGCAGTTTCGCGCTTCTTTCGTGAGGGCCGCCGCGGCAGCTTCCTCGCTTCTTTCTTCTTCGCTTCGCCCTTCATATTCGCCAAAATCCTTTTTGTTTGTTTCGCTTGTTTGATAATTGTTCGCTGCGATAGAATATAACTACATGAGCAGGCTAATCACTACCGCTAATATATTTTAATTATTAAATCCAATTCTAAATCCTGCAAATAATCCAATATTTCCAAGTGGTTTTTCGCCATTAAATTCACTCCGATTGTAGAGATTCAATTCATCAATATCGGGTTTCGAATTGTTTTGATATAGTTTTCACCTATCTTTGTCATATTCATCGCATATTCGTCATTAATCCATCGGGATTCAACCTTAGTTAATTGATTTAATTTGTTCACTCATTAATATTTTTACTTCTAATAATAATCCATCTATGTTAATTGCTCAAATCATTTTATTCATGTTTTATCGCTTTACTGACCCTTCATATGTTAAATAACATTAATCACTTTCATCCGAATAAATAATACCAATCGACTGGCTAAATACCAATTAATATTAATTCATATCATATGCTTTCACTGTGATTTTCACAGGAATGGGAACGACGACATTGCGCTTTATTCCAAAGGACGTAGCTCACGCGCCGTTTCGGCCGAATTTCGTCCCCGAATTCCGCTTTGACGAAGTTTAATTAGTTTACATACAATCATCTACAACATAATATCACGCTAATTCCTCGCTCGAGTTTATTTATTCTTTCTTTTTTATTCTTTTTATCAATTATCCGCTTTAAAGGTATTTTTCGACATAAATCGCCTATTCCATTGTAATTATTGTAATTTTCATTATTGTAATTTATTTATTGTATTTTTTATTCCTTGTATGTTTTCACATGTAATGAACATTAAATCCTACTTATACCAATTGTATGTTAAAATTAATTGTTCAAGAAAACCGACTTAGTACTTAATCTCACATGTTAGATCAAAATCTCTTGATGTCGCATTGCATGCATAGAAGCCGACGATATATCATAATTTAATAAACTCCTAATCATTAGTGAGGCCGCTATCGAGGCGCAGCTGGATTAGGTGTTCGATCAAAAGAGCTTCCTACGCATTTCCTCACCCCTTACCTGCATATTCTCCGTGAGCACCCGTGTTCATTGGCATCCACGAGAGTCATTCTAGACATAAAATGCTAAGGGTAACGATTGCTTAGTGTTCATGTCACTACTTTGTGTCTTGACATGACACGAGGTATTTGAACGGTTCCAATTTTCCATAAAAATTGGTGGCGACTCCATACAAAAATGCAAACGCTTGTTTTCTTTTTCCACCAAAGCCTTTGGGCGGCCCGCCTGTCTACAGCTTTTACTCATTGGGATATACTTACGGTAGTAAGGGTGAAACTTAACAAGGTTAGGGAATAGTTTGTGGCCAAGACTGTTTGTTTGCCATAATCCCGCCTTCCTAGACGCTTATTCGGCCTTCCTAGGCCCAACCCAACCCATTCGATTAACCGCCCCGCTTCAAACGGCCCTAATTCTTATTTTCCGGGGCGACGATGGATATGGCTGACGCCATCCATACCATGATGCTTACTCTTGTTTGTATCAAGGGCCTTCACTACTTGAGGAAATGGACTAGAATCGCCTTACTTCTTGTTTGGTACGAGCTCTAATATTTCGTGTTTGATGGTTCTATGGCAACCCACCCTTAAACCAAAACCCTTTAAATGCACTCAGCATCCTGTTATAATGCTTGTATAAATGTGTATACCTTACGTGATCACCATTTAAACAAAAACCATGACGATTTTTCACAAAAATCAAAACCCATTTTCAAACAAAAAAAATAGGCTTCCACCAGCGAAAACTGTCAAAATCGCCCGCTTGTCGTATCCGCCACAAGTCCATTTCAAAACCCTCACCTCGTAGTCCACTCCTACAACTACACTATAGTTGGGATTGTGACACATTTTCAAAACCTTGTCTTCTTCTTCAAAGCTCACTCAACACAAGTGGCACACACCCACTTCATGAGTCAAAACATTCTTTGCCAGTGTAGAGAATGGTCGATCGAGCTGATTCGCTCTCGCCCATCTCTTATCCAGTTTTCAAGATGCCCGGATCAAGTGATGAAACAAACCTCCACCAACTTCAAGATGGTAATGATCGAATCCTAGCCGCGCTAGCCCAAATTCAAGCTACCTAAGAATAAAACAGACCGCCTCGAGCCATCGAGGCCGATCTGGCGCGTAGGGGAAGGTTGCCTCTCATGAAAGTGAGGTACTAGGTGATCCAGAACGAATCCAAGGATGAAAATCCTTCATGGGGATGATCGTAATAGAAAAGACTCCAATACTTAGAGGATCAATTGATACCTTAAGGGTGATGACATTTATAGTGAGAAATAATCGTATATGAGGCCACAATTCCAAATTGCCAACTAACTTTAATACGACGGATATCCCTTTAAGTTCAAGGGACATGAGAACCTTTGAACCACATCCGCGGCTCTTCAAGGATTACATGTCTATCAAAGGCATCAAAACCCAGATGTTCTTAAGGATCTCTTCTTCATCTCTCGACACCATCCCGAGGCAATGGTTCTACTCTTTAGATCACAAGAAGGTCGCTATTTGGGAAGATGCCGCAATCGAGTTCTCTAAACAATATGCGGATAATGCCGAGATCCAAGTAAATATGCATACTTCCAGAGGTTCTTACCCAAATGACAAAGAAGGATTCACCACTCCTAAGTAGGTGGAGGAAGACTAGCACCCAACTAGTTGAACGGCCGGATGAGGCTACTTGTGGGGAGAAGTTTGTGGATAATCTCAAACCCATCTATGCCAATCATTTGAGATACCAAAACATCAAAACCTTCAAGGACTTAACCGTACTAGGGACAAGAATTGAAGATGACATCCGTAGCGACCTCTTGTCCAAAACGGTAGGCCGAGGATATCAAGGTTCCACAAGTCGTTCATACGGCTCTACTAGCAAGACCGGCGAAGTTAACCTTCTCGAGCCATCCAAGAAAATACCACCAAGGAAATTCAAACCTTGTGACATTTTACTCCAACGCCCTAAAAAGGCTAATGAACAAGGTAAACCTAACCCATTGGACCTACTTCCCAACCCAAAGAAAGTCCAAGTTCGTGGGATGAAAATCAGAACATGAATACCATAGGGGCAAGGGGACTACATTAAAAAAATGCTACAAGTTGAAAATGTGCTTCAAGACATGATTGAAGATGGTCGATTTACCAATACCACCGAGGTAAACCTAACAACACCGAGAATCCTCTTGAGTTCTAGTGATCACTTGATGAATCTACCTTAGATTGCTCACACCTCATTTCTCCACTCGAAAATGAAATTCATGCAATCGAGAATGAAGGGCTCTACTCCACTATCTCCCCTACCATTTCCGACTTCATCACATGGGCAAGGAGTGTAGATAGACAAGTTTGGGAATTAGAAAACATGGTGACAACTTACGTGATCTCAACGCAACACCTAAAGAACATGTGCCACTAATCTTCTCTCAAAATGCTACTATGCAAGAAGTAGTCACCGTGAGCTGGATAAAACTAGTTGACTCAAATCATACTTTACCAGAAGATGACATCATGAGAATGAGGGAACTAAATCGTAATCACTTGAGTTTGGGTCGACGATGATGAGGACGAGTATCTCATTGAAAACTTCCTAGTCAAAGAAATAGTCCAAAATGGTGAAGACCAAGATGTGGGCCACCTAACTGCTCGGGTCGCCCATATCAAAGCACTACTTCAAAATGTCCAACCAACGCTATCACACCAAATGACAACGAAGATGACTTGACCGATCATTTGCTCAAGCACCATTGCGTAAGACAAAGGCTGATCTTTCGCCTGGGCAATTAGTAGCAAGCTCATTTTCCACATCGCCAAGCTTTACCGCAAGCTTTGGCTAAAACTAAATGAGAGCACATAACTCTACTGAAGATGAAGTCAACTTGGTCTTCCAAGAATCACAAAGCTAAGTAATCCTATTACTTTCTTAGATGAAGACTTGCCACCTTCGCGCTAGTCACAACTCTGCTATATATCATGTCATTTCGTTTAAAGAAGAATGTGCCAATGAACTCGTGATGATGGTCACGCCAACGCCATACCCTCAAAACGATACAAAGCTAGGTATGAAAGAGTTTGATTGGACTCTACAAATCAAAGTGTTTCCGTGTATATGACGGTACACGGTTTAAAGGTAGTAGGACTTGCTAACCTAACCATAGCCACAGACCAATCGAATCGTAAAGGTTAACTTCAAATAGTGGACATTGAAGCTTCATTCAACATACTTCCGGAAGGTCTTGGATCATGACGCCAAAGCGTGTAACATCTACCCTTCATCAAAAGATCAAGATCCTATTTCAAATGGGCAAAGTAGGTGACGATCACTTCGCTACCCATCAAGGCACACCGGTCAAAACCAAACAATCAAGTCTGCGATCCCGTGATACGAACTTGGGGGCTTCTAAAGTGTTGCCATAAAGTGAGCGGGTACCCTTATACTATAATCCCTACCTAACTTGGTGGTCAACCACATACTCAAATTCGTGTACTGGAATGCCTTTGAACTCCTATTCGAAGAATACTCGCACCATACAAGGAAGGTAACTCAACAAGAATACCACTTGCTAGGGGTACAAACCTAATGCAAAAAGAGGAGGTTCTCAAAATGCTTGCCTATGTCCAAAACCAGCACGTAGGGAGTCCAAATGAGGCCATATCTCCTACTTAAATGGGTACTTTGTTCAAGAAGGAAGTTCTAATCCTTTTCATGGATTTCCGAACTCTTGCATTATCTCGAGAAGAAGTTAGCCTAATCGAGATCTTTCACGATTGCTACTTTCCTCCGCAAACTGTTCCTACCGTCAAAACCCGCCAAGCACCTTTTAGACGAATGTCGTTAGCCTATTGTTTGAGAAGACGATTCGTCAAGGCCGCTGACGAGATGATCATTACTCATGATACTTCAAGACTATCGCGCTTCAACCCCACCATTAATCACGTAAACTAACACAAAGCAGCGCAGCGGGTGGGAGAAATCTCTCAATCAAGTGGACTAACAATCAAGGAAGACTTCTTCAAGCTCACCACCGAGAAGGAGAGATGTTCAAAGGAGAACTTAAGACGATGAGTTCGAGGCCTTGAGCCTGAGTCAGAGTCTGAGTTCAGAGAAGTCATTAGAGAGAGTCTACTCCCGCCGTCATCCCCACTCTTTGTTTCTCCTAGCTTAGCTCGAGTAGTCACAGTTCGGGAATGCCCCAACCATCGGTTTCTTTGCCGCTAATCGTACTCATGGATCGCTTCTGGCTTTGTTTCAATCATCAAATTTTAATATAAATAAATCAGGTTCTCGCTACTTTGTGTTATCTCGAGTGCAATTGCTGTATTGATGATACCGAGGATGACCAAGACCTGCACTGACGAAATACTCTCACGAGGCCAAAGAAATATTAAGGTGAAGGGGAAGGGGGACTGCACAGAGACACCGAACTCATCAATGTAGGAACCAATTAAAACCCCAAGAACTTAGGATAGGGGACTACCCCGAGGCTACCAAAGCCGATTTCATAGACCTTAAAATTAATTCAAAGACGCCGCTTGGTCCTACAAAAGACATGCCAGGATCGACAGATATCATCAACATAGAATTCGATTAAGCTGTGTTTCAAACTCAGAAATAGAAGTCAATAATGAGAAATTAATGGGTCTAAAGATTAAGGAAGAAGTCAAGGGGCAATTCAAAGCTGTCTATCAAAAAGCCTGAAAGACTTCTGATCAGAAGCAATATAGTACTGGACTTCCAAAAAGGATGGAACTGCATTTGCGCTGACTTTAGGGACTTAAACAAAGTAAAGTCCAAAAGATGATTTCCTCTACTCACATCGATATATCGGGTGGACAATATCGCGACCACGCACATTATCTTCATGGATGGGTATGCGGTTACAAACTCAAACCGAGATGGCCATGGTAGATATGCATAAGACCGCATTCGCCACCCAATGGGAACCTATTACTATACGGTAATGCCGCCTTGATTGATCAACGCCGCGCAGCCATATCAAGCGCACCGCACGCATACACTCTTACACGATATGATGCACAAAGAATTGGAGGTATACGATGAGGCGACATGATTGTCAAATCCAAGGAAAGAGAGGGCCATATTGCGCAACCTTCGCAGTTCTTCACAAGGCTACGAAAAGTACAACATGAGACTCAATCCTCAAAATGCGACATTCGGCGGTAACATCCTGCAAACTCGGGATACGCTGTTAGCCAACGAGGTATAGAAATAGATCCTTCCAAAATAAAATCTCTGATAGAAATGCCACAAATCCTCGAATGCAAAAGAAGTCGGAGGATTCCCGGGAAAAGCAGCAAAGACGCGCGGCAATTAAGAGGAGGTATCTACAAACAGTGTCAGGCAGCCCTTTTAAGGCGCGAGCCTATTGGCGAGGTAAGGGGCTCTGCCCAGGTTTTAAAATATGAAAGCAGAGGGCCTCTTGGGGCGCGAGCCATGGGGCGACCCAAGGGGGTGTGTGGACAAGGACCTCGGGAACTGCGTCCGCGGGATCCACACTAGGCATAATCGACTCGAGGTTCTTTCGAATCGAATTAAGACAAATTAGAGTCGCCACCAAGTTTTATGGGAACTTGGAACCGTTCAAGTCAACTTTACACCTTTCATCGAAAAGCATAAAGCCAATCGACTACGAGTGATTAAAGATAAAGACTTGTACCCTATATCACTCGATTTGAATGACTCTCGTAATCCAATGGTATTTAGACGGATCCACAAACCATAGATCTTGAGTAAGGGGTGAGGGTACGTGTTGGGAAGCCCATAAGGACACCCAACCCCGCCCGTCGATAACGGCCTCTACTAAGTCAAGTGTCGGAGTTCAAACAAGGTCATAGCTACTACGATATATGATATGCAAACATCGTTTTAAACCCTAACATGTGACAACAATTTCTATGTTGATTTAGATGCAACTAACCTAACTTTGTCAAAGTTGTAATTTAGCATGTGGGTTGATTGATCTAAGCAACATATAAACGAAAGCAAACAAGGCTTAGGGGGAATGGGGGAGCCGTTGGGATCTACCTATTACAAACCAGGCATTTCATGCCGACACAACAATAAATTAAAGATACAACTCGATCTAAATACAATTGCTACATACAAAACCGTACACGATACATTACACGGCCATTCGGCCTAGGAAACCGTGCACAAGAGGGGTGGCCCACGGCTTACATGACTCACGGCCTTGGGTCACTCCTCGTGATGCGTGCTTTCACTTAATCTTATCGAATTAGACATAGGGCTACGCAACAAAGCATGCATTAGCATAAATCGGGCCATGTTGCTTTAAACAACATGCGATTTACTACGCTCTTACATGCATTGGGACACAACCGTCTAACCAAACAAGACTAAGGTTTTTGAAAGAGGTTTTGACTCGATAAAAGAAAACTAACTTCAAAATTACAACTCGATGAACAAACGATAAATTACAAGCGATAAAGCAAATAAAGAACGAACGGTGTAAAAACAAACGAAACAAGAAAGACCAAAGGACACGGCCAAGCCTCACGGCCTAAAGCCACGTCCTACCCTAGGTCCTAGGTCAGGTTCATTAGGTTAGATAGATGATTGCGAAACGGGATAGGAAACAAGTTAGAAAACGAGTTAGAAACAACGTTGATCGATTGGAAGGATGTCGCGCAAAGGTGTATTCTACACGGCCTAAGGGGTCAAATTAGGTCAAGTTTGCTATTTAAATTAACTCATCGAGTGTTAATAAGAAGGTGCTAATCACGCACTCTTATACTAGCGAGAAATTAGGTGAGAGAGAGAGAGATGCACTCAATTAAGTTACAGAATTGTTAATCGGTTTTAAAAGCTATGTCGAAGCACCCTAACACGTCTAATTAGGTTATTTAAATGATCGAATATCGTCTAAATAAGTCGTATGTTAACAATCAGAGGTCGTATTAACATGTAAATGGTCCTAGGGTGTGTCGAATTGGCCGAAACAAACAAAGGGTCAAAAACGAGGAGCGAAGTTAGAAATTCGTTTTATTTATGTCCTACCTTGAACACGAGGATATGTAAATGAGACGGGGGTGTAAGACCGACTGATGTAGCGGTTTCTTTCCCATCTCAAGTCAACGCGGGTGTTCATGGTGGTACTTTAACTCATACTCGGACTAAACTAGTTTCATAGTTAATTAAACAATCGATAAACAAAAACGATAAACGAATAAAAACAGACTATAAAAAACAAACATAAAAAAACGAAATAAAAGGGAGAAAGAGGAGGATTTGATGCACCCTCAACCTACATGTATCGTTGACACCGTCTTGGGTCGTAATCGATGGTAGATTTTATCTCGAGAGGCGTCGTCGACGAAGAAACAAAGCAAACAACACGTTTTTTTCGAATCTGGACAGCAACTTTCAAACAGCGATTTCTCTCTCGTTTCATGATGAAAATTCGATTTAAAAGATGTTTTGAAAACTAGAAACAGAGGAGAATAGAGATCTTAAAGTAACCCCTGCTCGTTTTGAGTTATTGGGCACGAAAAACGAGCACAAACAGAACTGGACAGACAGGAACAAACCGCGAAAACAGAGTGTATAACACTCTGTTTTTCGAGGGATTTCGTGTACTCTAAAGGGCAATTTGGCTCGTAAATCTTTGTCTAATGTGTATATGGATGTTGTATGGTTAATTAGGAACAAGAAACTCGAGTTTTGATGGAGGTTTGAAGGAGGAACGAATTGTTTTTCGAAGAGGACACACAAACTGTTCCAGTTTGGATGTCGGTTTTGTGGAGGGTTTTTGAGAGGCAATTAGGGTTTGTTTCTGGAGTTTAAAGCTTGTAAGTGAAGGTAGGATGTATGGAGAACTTAGAGGAATGGATGTATGGTGAAGGGTGGGTATTTATAAGGAGTTAAAGTAGGGTAAAAGGGAGGAGAGGCAGACGGGCTCGGCTGAGCATAGCTGCTGTCCAGCAGCTTTTGGGGGGTTTTCTAGGGTTCGTATGGGGGGTTTTCTTGGTGGTTAAGGTAAGGTAATATGGGTAGGATATTAGGGTATGGGTTAGGGTTAGGGTTAATGGGCACGGGTTTTGGTGGTATTTGGAGCGGGTTTTGGACTCGGGATTTGGCACGCAAAACAGGGGGCTGCTCGTGTTTTTGTGCGGGCTGTTGGGGGTGATTTGGGGCATGATTTGGGCCGTGGTTATGGGGTTCGAACTGGGGTTGGATGGGTAGAGGCTTAGGTTGGCTAGTGTACTCGAGATTCGTGCCAACTCGTAAAGAAAACGGGCTCAAAAACCGAGCTAAAATCGCGCTCCAAAACGCGTGTTCAAAACGAGTTTTTCTCGATTTTTAAATCGATTTTTCAAACCAATTAACACATTAAAATAAATGATTTTTCAAATCAAATATACTCATAAAATGATTTTTCAAATCAAATATTTATTTTATTTTCAATAAAATAAATTTAAGAAAATAAATTCAAAATAAAATAAAATAAATTGAAATCACCTTAAAAAAGACTTTAATCTAAATATCATTTAAATTAAAATACTCCGTCGACAACGCTCATTCTATATCGTAAAACGAACCCAAATAATGACAATGATAACTAAATAAATACATGTGTCCTATCATCATCGGGTGTTTGTCGGGTTCTCTATAAATTCCAATATCGACGGATACGGGTATCTACAGAGCCCCCACTTTGACTGAGGCTTGGACAAGGCGAAAGTCAAAGTATACCCCAGGTCCCTCTCGACCTGAGGATTCTTCGGGTCGTTTATAGTCCATTAGACTTGCGTATATAAGCTACTTGACCATAAGAAGAGATCATACCTGAAACTTCGTTGGGGATTGACTCTTGCTTCTGTTGTGTCAAATTATCGTCATTGGTCGTCGACCCATAAATTGCATATATGGTGGATTAAGCCTTATCCTTAGGCGCCTACGTATCCGTTTCTGACGGAATCAAACCCGCGTCGTAGTTCGACAACTGCTGACACATGCCCAAAGTTTATCATCTGCTGGCATTTGTCCAAAATTCATCATCTGTTGACATTTGCCCAAAATTTATCATCTGCTGGCGCTTGTCCGAATGGGACGGGACTTTTCGAGGACGTTGCCGCCACTCTCATCATTTGCTTTCAGCTACGGAATTCTTCCATTTCATACTCTTGTATTGAATTGAATTCTTGGTGGATGTCATCCTTTGCATCTTGATAATGGTCTCTGAAGCCAACGGCTTCAGAGCCCCCAGTTTGTGATGGCTCTAAAGTCGAAGACTTTAGAGCCCCCAGTTGAAGCATATCCTGCTACATTTGAAACACAAAAACGTACTAGCAATAATCATCACATAAGCACATTTGGATCATCGATCCTAAAATTAGATCATTTGAAAGATTGGGTCATCGACCCGAAAGTTGAATTTGAAAATTTTGAATAATTGGGTCATCGACCCGAATTTTAAATTTGACATCACTTGGAATGTTGGGCCATCGGCCCTTCAAAAATTGAATTTTGAATGAAGGATTGGATCATCTATCCATAATTCGCAAAATGTTTTCAGAATTTTGAAATTTTGAAATTTTTGAAATCGAACCTTGATGGGTGAGCATGAATTACGACTCAGACACTCCGTATGACCTGTAAACAACGTGGGCGTAGCCCGCTACCGTAAAACAAAAAAGGAAAATAAAACCGCAAGTGTGCACGGGTTTAAATTCAAATATGGACTTGCTGGGGGTAGAAATGTAAATTGGTCATTCTGGCGCCAAAAGATGGCAAATGGGAATCACAAGGTCGTCGAACTTGGGACGGACATATCGTATGGCATGGGCGTGCTCCCGAGGGCACATGGGAATCAAGATCACTTGGCATTGACAAGGTGGATTAAACTCACAGAGCAACAACGTTAGCTTCGCCTAGACACTAAACACAGACTGATTTTATGAGAACAGTTGGACATCACACATCACTCTTGTTGGGAACATTCTACCACTCTTCTCCTCGCCTTCTTTCTTTTCAGCGAGTTTTCATCATTTCTTGCCACCGCCTTCTTTCTTTTCAGCGGGCTTTTACTATTTTTTCTTCCACGCCTTCTTTCTTTTCAGCGGGTTTTTCATATTTTTTGTTCCCAACACAAACCCACATCTATGTGACTCAGCATCTTTGCCTAAACCATTAGATAAAGCTCATTCTGAGACTTGATACTATTCATCTGAACCTATATCCTCATCCTAGCCTACATCGAGTGCTAAGACCGACTCAAACAAAGGTGGCTTCATTTGGACTTGGTTAAGACCCGTAAAAAACCGACAAGATGACAACTTGGTTGATGAGTGGATTGAATCCCTTATTCTGAAGGACTGCCTACGTATTCGCGTGGAGCGAAATCAAATCCGACGTAGTTCGATCATGATGCATAAACATGGCATTTTGATTGTGTGTACACACTCAAAGATTTCACCTAAGGTATCATGTCGTATCCCATTCTAGCCTGTAAGGTACCGTTGTATCCCGTGTCTAGGGTTGGTACAAAAGGTTTTGATTCTTTGGGATGTGGAGCTTGGTAAAAATAGGTTCGTAAGGTAAACCATCATTCTGAAGGTTCGCTTTATGGTGCTAAGGCCAACGGGTTATGGCTTACATCGTGGTTGGGAAAGGTGTCTCGGCTTTGATGAAATCCGAGTGCAAATGGGTTGAAAAAAGATGTGGGTTCAAATTTCCATTTCTGGACCCTAAAGGCTGGGTGTAACAACACAAGCGGAATGATTCTCAAAATTCCCGACTATCCCCTTGTAACTGTCTCAGGAAGGACTTAGAGGGTAAAGAGGTTACTACTTAATCTTTTGGGCTTCGTCCATTGAACTTCAACTATGGGTACTTGACTTGACTTCTGGCTTCCGTAACTTCGACATTCAACCAAAAAGCATTCCGCAATAACTTCAACATCTTTTTTCCTTTTTTCTTTTTCTTTCATCTTTTTTCATTTTTCTTTTTTTTTTTTTCATTTTTCCAATTTTTCTCTTTTTCTCATTTTTCATTCTTTTTCATCTTTTTTTTTTCTCTTTGAAAATAATCTTCTATTCATTCTCTTAGTCATAAATGGATACACCTTGAAAACTGGGCTTCGCCAACTAATTTGGGTAAGAACTAACAATTCCTTGTTAGAACGGGTTGATATCTTCTCTCTTCGAGATGGGATGATTCTGTTGGGGAAAAGGCTTGCCTTCCGTCATCGATAGGGAAAACAAGGAGCTAGTTAGGGTTTATCATAGAATCATCTAAAAGCTTGTCACAAACATTGGTTCAGATGGAGGTTTTCTACCACCAGACATGGAATAGGTAAAGGAATCAAACACGGGATCCTAGTGTACCTTACATTTTGAAACAGGACATATTTCTACCCCAGGGATTCCTTTGAGTGTGTTGTGCGTTTTATCATGTTTTCGGAATGATTGAGGATTGAAAACAAGACAAATTGGGAAACGAAACTGCAACCTTTTATTGGAATGGCAAAAGCTTAACAGACTCGAAAGAACGATTCCTAAGACACACCCTAGGTCATCGCGGAACAAACGACTCAACTTTAAGAAAAGAAAGTCCTAGACTCGACTCGACTAAGATAAGAAAACAGATCCCGACTTATAATTTTCAAATCTAGTTTTGAGCTTTCCCTTGTTCAGTTGTCAACTTAGATGCTCGGCTCTTGTCCTTGATCCCTGTGATGGTTTGCCTCCATCCCGAGGTAGTCCTCTGAGGATCTACGCCAATGATGAAGGTTGGTGAATCCAATTGTCTTTTATTAACTTCGTTAATGAGAGGAGTACATTCTAGGGCAAGACTCCCGACTCGAATTTCATTCTTCAGGTTTGGCAAGAATTCAGAGCAATCCACAAATATATTCCCGATAAACACTCCTTTCCAGTGACATGGGCGGATAAGATGGGAATAATCGACATTGTTTTCGACAGAAACAAAGTTAGCGTGATCGGCAAATGGATTGAAGATGTTATTGGGTTTAACAGCTGGGATCGGGAGTGTTCCATTCTCAATCATGTCTTGGATTTCGTGCTTCAGTCGATAGCACCTTTCAATATCATGGCCTTTCCCTTGATGAAAGGCACAGTTGGCATTTGGTTTATACCATTTACCTTGTTGATCAGCGGGAGGGTCCGGAGTTGGACAAATGGGCTTCAGCTTTCCTTGGGCCATGAGCCTTTGGAGAGCGTATGCGTAAGTGCACCCGATATCGGTGAATACCCTCGGAGCTTGGCGCGGAGGCCTTTTTGACTGTCCATCTAAGAGATTGACAGTTTCAACAAAGTGGGTCGTTGCTGGTGCTTTTGCTTTAGATGACGAGGCCCCTTGGTATCCTTTTGGCTTCTAAACACGCCATTCGGACATCATCCTCTACCTTTATCCCGATTCTTATCAATTCTTTGAAAGAACCAAAATTCTGGTATTTCAGAGCATTACGGTAAAAAGGTCGTAAATTCTTCACGAACTTATCTACCATTTCAACTTCGTCAGGCTTCTTGGCTAATTTCACGCTTTCAGCACGCCATCTTGCGAGGAATTCAGTAAAGCCCTCTTTTTCCTTCTGTGTCATTACTTCCAAAGTCCTTATGTTGGTTTGAATCTCAACATTGTCAGCATAGTGCTTACAGAACTCCACCGTGATATCTTCGAAAGTGGGGAAGTTCTTAAGGTCCAGATTATAGAACCACGCCTTCGGGTGTTCATCCAGAGATTGGGCGAAAATTTCAGAGAGCATGTCAGCAGGTACTCCCTTCAGTGCTAAGTACCCTTTATAGGCCTTAACATGGTGGACTGGATATTCTGTGCCCTTAAACTTTGGGATATCAGTGAGTACCATGTTTGTGGGCAACTTATCCTGAACCGGGGCATAGGCCCTAGCATTTTCGTAGTGGATGTTCTTCCCCTGGGAGAGTTTCAGACGGTCCTCAATGAACTTGAACCGTTTCTCCAGATCAGTCAGAGGTGGGGTAGATGAAGAGGGATCTTCACCCAGCTTGGATTCGATCACATCCATTCTGGCCATCATGTGGTTCACGGCCTCAGTGAGCTTGTTGACAGCATCTTCCATTGCTTGACGTCGGGTTTTTGGAGGCCTTTCTACAAGAAAACCCCGTACTGAGTCAATATTTAAAGTAAGAGCCCCTGCACACTTAAGGACACGACCCCAACTTGACTCAAACAAAGACTCGACTTGAGACTGACTAACCAAAGGTTCGACTCACGGTTGGATTTAGACCTCGATTCATTTTAGACTCGGCAAAACGACATGACTCAAACTGTCATAAATCGGTTATAAACCGGACCCGGTGTGGCCAAACCCGTGATTGGACTAACATAGCCCATAGGTTCGGGTGAAACGCCCTAAAGGGCCTAGCTTGGACGTGTCTGTGGACTATCCTAGACCAAAAGGTCGACCAACATGCCTCAAGGCCCAAGAGGTGAGCTTGGGTGACCCAACAAGGTCGTGTTCTAGACTCTTAGAACGAAACACACCCGGCCTAACACGGCCATGACCCGGACACGACTTGACGCATTTCATGCTTGGTTGAGGTTCGAGAGGCACTTTGGATTGATTTTGAAAAACGAAAGATTGATTCGAAAATGAGATTTGAAATGGGCAGACATCTTGCATTTGTAAAAAGCTCATTTTGGGCCGAAAATTCTAGTCCTATTTGGGCAAAGCATTCGCGTTTTTAAAACCATGCTATTTTGAAAGTAAGTTGTTCAAAAGTTCGGTTTCGAAAAGGACATGGGAAATTTCGAAAAGACTCGGGAAAACAAATTGCACATTGTCATTCTCATGTTATAAGGATGTATGCTCCTAGACATCTCTAAGTCTCGGCAAGTCTTCTACAAGAAGGTCTATGCCCTCCATCCTTTTGCGGTCTTATAGAGCAAGGTGTCTTAAGGTAGAGTACCTAGAAGATCGTCCCCACCATCAAGAACCACGCGAGGTGAAGTGGAAGCGAGCAATGTGCAGCTTCCTAGCATAGTGGGACGTCGCCCCCCACGCATCACGAAGAAACGCTGGGACGGCCCGGGCAAGTCCTTAAGGGTTTATGCATGAATCGTAGCACTATGAGTAATGTTTTACTTTCCGACACTTTCTTTTCAAGTTTCACCTCGGAGGAAAAGACCCTAGAAACAAAGTGTAACTAGTCCTCTTTTCCCAGTGAGTCGCAAAGCGTGGACAAGGCCCTCGGGAAGGCTGCGTCCGCGGGATCCACACTAGGCATAATCGACTCGAGGTTCTTTCGAATCGAATTAAGACAAATTAGAGTCGCCACCAAGTTTTATGGGAACTTGGAACCGTTCAAGTCAACTTTACACCTTTCATCGAAAAGCATAAAGCCAATCGACTACGAGTGATTAAAGATAAAGACTTGTACCCTATATCACTCGATTTGAATGACTCTCGTAATCCAATGGTATTTAGACGGATCCACAAACCATAGATCTTGAGTAAGGGGTGAGGGTACGTGTTGGGAAGCCCATAAGGACACCCAACCCCGCCCGTCGATAACGGCCTCTACTAAGTCAAGTGTCGGAGTTCAAACAAGGTCATAGCTACTACGACATATGATATGCAAACATCGTTTTAAACCCTAACATGTGACAACAATTTCTATGTTGATTTAGATGCAACTAAACTAACTTTGTCAAAGTTGTAATTTAGCATGTGGGTTGATTGATCTAAGCAACATATAAACAAAAGCAAACAAGGCTTAGGGGGAATGGGGGAGCCGTTGGGATCTACCTATTACAAACCAGGCATTTCATGCCGACACAACAATAAATTAAAGATACAACTCGATCTAAATACAATTGCTACATACAAAACCGTACACGATACATTACACGGCCATTCGGCCTAGGAAACCGTGCACAAGAGGGGTGGCCCACGGCTTACATGACTCACGGCCTTGGGTCACTCCTCGTGATGCGTGCTTTCACTTAATCTTATCGAATTAGACATAGGGCTACGCACCAAAGCATGCATTAGCATAAATCGGGCCATGTTGCTTTAAACAACATGCGATTTACTACGCTCTTACATGCATTGGGACACAACCGTCTAACCAAACAAGACTAAGGTTTTTGAAAGAGGTTTTGACTCGATAAAAGAAAACTAACTTGAAAATTACAACTCGATGAACAAACGATAAATTACAAGCGATAAAGCAAATAAAGAACGAACGGTGTAAAAACAAACGAAACAAGAAAGACCAAAGGACACGGCCAAGCCTCACGGCCTAAAGCCACGTCCAACCATAGGTCCTAGGTCAGGTTCATTAGGTTAGATAGATGATTGCGAAACGGGATAGGAAACAAGTTAGAAAACGAGTTAGAAACAACGTTGATTGATTGGAAGGATGTCGGGCAAAGGTGTATTCTACACGGCCTAAGGGGTCAAATTAGGTCAAGTTTGCTATTTAAATTAACTCATCGAGTGTTAATAAGAAGGTGCTAATCACGCACTCTTATACTAGCGAGAAATTAGGTGAGAGAGAGAGAGATGCACTCAATTAAGTTACAGAATTGTTAATCGGTTTTAAAAGCTATGTCGAAGCACCCTAACACGTCTAATTAGGTTATTTAAATGATCGAATGTTGTCTAAATAAGTCGTATGTTAACAATCAGAGGTCGTATTAACATGTAAATGGTCCTAGGGTGTGTCAAATTGGCCGAAACAAACAAAGGGTCAAAAACGAGGAGCAAAGTTAGAAATTCGTTTTATTTATGTCCTACCTTGAACACGAGGATATGTAAATGAGACGGGGGTGTACGACCGACGGATGTAGCGGTTTCTTTCCCATCTCAAGTCAACGCGGGTGTTCATGGTGGTACTTTAACTCATACTCGGACTAAACTAGTTTCATAGTTAATTAAACAATCGATAAACAAAAACGATAAACGAATAAAAACAGACTATAAAAAACAAACATAAAAAAACGAAATAAAAGGGAGAAAGAGGAGGATTTGATGCACCCTCAACCTACATGTATCGTTGACACCGTCTTGGGTCGTAATCGATGGTAGATTTTATCTCGAGAGGTCGTCGTCGACGAAGAAACAAAGCAAACAACACGTTTTTTTCGAATCTGGACAGCAACTTTCAAACAGCGATTTCTCTCTCGTTTCACGATGAAAATTCGATTTAAAGATGTTTTGAAAACTAGAAAGAGAGGAGAATAGAGATCTTAAAGCAACCCCTGCTCGTTTTGAGTTATTGGGCACGAAAAACGAGCACAAACAGAATCGACAGACAGAACAAACGCAAAAACAGAGTGTATAACACTCTGTTTTTCGAGGGATTTCGTGTACTCTCAAGGGCAATTTGGCTCGTAAATCTTTGTCTAATGTGTAGATGGATGTTGTATGGTTAATTAGGAACAAGAAACTCGAGTTTTGATGGAGGTTTGAAGGAGGAACGAATTGTTTTTCGAAGAGGACACACAAATTGTTCCAGTTTGGATGTCGGTTTTGTGGAGGGTTTTTGAGAGGCAATTAGGGTTTGTTTCTGGAGTTTAAAGCTTGTAAGTGAAGGTAGGATGTATGGAGAACTTAGAGGAATGGATGTATGGTGAAGGGTGGGTATTTATAAGGAGTTAAAGTAGGGTAAAAGGGAGGAGAGGCAGACGGGCTCGGCTGAGCATAGCTGCTGTCCAGCAGCTTTTGGGGGGTTTTCTAGGGTTCGTATGGGGGGTTTTCTTGGTGGTTAAGGTAAGGTAATATGGGTAGGATATTAGGGTATGGGTTAGGATTAATGGGCACGGGTTTTGGTGGTATTTGGAGCGAGTTTTGGACTCGGGATTTGGCACGCAAAACAGGGGGCTGCTAGTGTTTTTGTGCGGGCTGTTGGGGGTGATTTGGGGCATGATTTGGGCCGTGGTTATGGGGTTCGAACTGGGGTTGGATGGGTAGAGGCTTAGGTTGGCTAGTTTACTCGAGATTCGTGCCAACTCGTAAAGAAAACGGGCTCAAAAACCGAGCTAAAATCGCGCTCCAAAACGCGTGTTCAAAACGAGTTTTTCTCGATTTTTAAATCGATTTTTCAAACCAATTAACACATTAAAATAAATGATTTTTCAAATCAAATATACTCATAAAATGATTTTTCAAATCAAATATTTATTTTATTTTCAATAAAATAAATTTAAGAAAATAAATTCAAAATAAAATAAAATAAATTGAAATCACCTTAAAAAAGACTTTAATCTAAATATCATTTAAATTAAAATACTCCGTCGACAACGCTCATTCTACATCGTAAAACGAACCCAAATAATGACAATGACAACTAAATAAATACATGTGTCCTATCATCATCGGGTTTTGTCGGGTTCTCTATAAATTCCAATATCGACGGATACGGGTATCTACAGGGTGTCTCCTGGTTCTTGAAAAGGTTGTTTAAAACCGTGTTTGTGATTAAATAAATTGCAAGTATGATTTGCAAGTAGGATTTGCATGACTCGGAATAATTACTATTATATTAGTAATTTTCGTTGTCGGATTTGCAAGTTTGAAAAGCATAGTTTACAAATAAAAATGTAAAATGTTTGACTTGACCTAATCATGTTAAGTTCATTTCTTTGTAATTAGTCAAGTTTGTCATCGTGTTCGGATTTAACCGACATGGTATAAAGAACCAAGGATGATTATGAATTATGACTAATATATTTACAAATGTAAACAAATGAGAAAAATGGTAAATAAAATAAAAGGGGGTTAAAATACCCATTAAAATGTAATTAACCAATAATATCATCGAGTCACGGAATAAACCGTCATGGTATAAAGAACCATGGATGATTTTTATAATGCCAAAATATGTTTATCATAAAAATGAATTAAAATGGTAAATAAAAGAATAGAAATTCCTTTAAAATGTAATTAACCAATTAATATCACCGAGTCACGAATTTAACCGTCATGGTATATGGAACCAAGGGTGATTATGATTTATGGTTAAAAGGTTTGTTATAGAAATGGTTTGAAACATTCGAAATGGTTAAAACCGTAAAAGTAAAGAAGTAAAAATAAAAGAAAGTGTTGAAGGAAGGATGAACTCAAACACGTTGGAGTCTAACCTGGGCACCCCATTGAGGCGCGAGCCACCTTGCACAATAAGGGGCTTCTGCCTCAGGCCAAAACTTAGTTTTGGCTCGTCTAACCTATATTTGAATCGTGTTATGCATTGTTCATACTTATAGACTCATAAAAACAGTAAATACATTAAATAAAGTGAGTTGTTTACACCCTTAAACTTACGTGTATTGATATTTTGCGATGTAGACGACTTTAGAGACGGTTTGCTCGTAGCGACTACTCACAATCAAGAAGTTTAAAAGATTGCCTTAAAAAAGGATTTTGTTCTGAAAATGAGTTGAAAATATGTTAATTAAAACATGTTGATTGATGAATTGAGTTGGTCAAATGGGTCGGTCGAATGCACGGCGACGGTACCAAACAATATGTGTAAGGTTTGTGTTTACGATCGGTAGGTCGTAAACATGTGTCGATTTTGTGACTTAGGAAGTCGAGTATAGAAGTTTAAGGGAGATGTGAGGGGGCGGACTCTCGCGTGAAGTTTATGGTGTGTGAAGGGTGGTATTTATAGAGAATTGTGGGGAGGTAGGTCGGTTGTGTTTGCTTAGAGGCTAAGCAGACACCTGCTTTAGGCGCGAGCCACGCCGTGACTCAATGGGGTGTACTGTCTCTTTCGCAAATTTGGATTTTGCATTTATTCTAACCAATGTTTTGTTGGATGTGATTTGTGGTCTTTGATGGTTTCTTAGCCGTGTAAGCTTATTCTTGGATGATATTTGGGGTAGGTATTTTGTGTCTTTGACTCGGGTTTAACCCGCGTGAGTCGGGATTTGAAATTTCGAGTCGGTTTTTGGCTCGGTGTCGGGTTTGACTCTAAATAGGGTCATTTTAATGGAAATGACACGATAAAGACATTCATGGCATTATTTTTGACATCCGAGATTTGGGTTGACTCAGGTTGACTCGAGTTGCGGGTTTCTGAGTCGGTTTTGGGTCCGAAGACGGTTTTAACTCTAAGTAGTGTTATTTTAATGCAAATGAAGTTAGAAAACTTTTGAAATCATTTTTCATATCCGAGTAGTGCATTAAACCGTCTCATATATATCCAATCCACGCACACATATCAAAAACACGTTATAGTTCGATCATCATCGGGTGGTTTTTGGGAGGTGCAGATACTGGGTATCTACAGGATGATGCTCACGTGATCACGGGTACTTTTCTTGTTAATGGTGTCTTTACCTTTGTTTTGTTTGATTCGGGGGCGTCACATTCTTTTGTATCTTCGAGTCATGCTATTCTTTTGGGTTTAAGAGAGTTTGAGTCTGTAAAAGATGAGGTTTTTATACCGTCGGGTGAGTCTATAACTTGTGGGAGGTTGTATAAGGGTGTATTTATGATAGTTTGGCAGGTTGACCTTCCGGTAGACTTGTTAGAGTTTCCCATGGATGGTTTTGAGATGATAGTTGGTATGGATTGGCTGGGTAAGTACAAGGCTAGGATAGATTGTCACCAAAAGAGAGTCTCTTTGAGAGGTCCTAAGGAAGTTAGTGTGTCTTATCGTGGGTTTGTTGTCAAACCCAAAGTCAAAGTGATTGCAGCGGTGAAATTGAAGTCTTATCTGGGGAAGGGGTGTCCTTTGATTCTATACCATGTGAAAGACCATAGTAAGGTGAGTTCGACAGCTGATTAGATACTAGTGGTGGGAGAGTTTTCAGATGTTTTTCCGAAGGAGATACCAGGTATGCCACCAAAGAGGGATATAGATTTCAGTGTGGAGCTGAAACCAGGGACGGGACCAATCTCTAAGGCCCCATACCGCATGGGTCCTAAGGAGTTGGAGGAGCTGAAGAAACAGCTTGATTATTTAATTGATAAGGGATGCACTAGACCTAGTGTATCGCCGTGGGGAGCACCAGTTCTATTTGTGAAGAAAAAGATGGGAGTTTGAGGTTATGCATCGACTACATGGAGCTGAATAGGGTTACAATGAAGAACAAGTATCCTTTGACAAGGATAGATGATCTGTTTGACCAATTGAGTGGGGCAGTAGTCTTTTCCAAGATTGATTTGAGATCAGGTTACCATCAGGTGAGGATTCGGAGATGAGGACATACTGTGGACATGGGCCACAAGCCGGTCTGTGGGCAAGAGCCACATACCGGTCCGTAGTCACGGGCCACCTGCACACCAAGCCAAATTGTGGACATGTAGCAGTCTGAAAGCCACGCTCAGTGGCGTAAAAATGCTTTCGACTGGATCGCTTTAGATCGGTCGGTTTCGTCTCGTTAAAGGTCTCGAAACGATGTAGAGATGTTTGGAGTCGCCACCAAGCATTTGTGGGATGCTTGGAACCCGTTCGAATCCACTTTATACCTAGATCAATCAAGGCAAAAAGCGGTGTTTGACATAGGTACTAAAGATAAGGACTCGTCCCCCTTTTAGCATTCTATGCCTACAATGACTCTCGTACGCCCTGGATAAGGCCATCTACTATCCAAAGGTTCTGAGTAAGTGGTGAGGGTACGTATTGGGAAGCCCTTTAATCGGACACCCATTCGCGCCCGCGTTAGCGGCCTCTACTGATCGACCATGGTTGTTCAAGTGCAAGAGTTGATAAAATGGTTTAAATGCATGAATGTGTATCCAAAAGTTTAACCTAACATGTGAAAGTTTGCTAAGTCGGTTTGTTTATCCATATAGCATGAAATTGATGTCAAAGTTGGATTTAGATTGATTTGCATGTGAAAACGGAAATTAAACATCCATTTACCAAATTTGGGTTATGATGCTTAACACGATCCATTTATTTGAAAAAGTGTGTGTAATGACAAAGTGTAAAAACATAAACTTGTCAATCTGATCCGTCACATATTCGGGTTAACCGTAATTGGGATCGTCCTAGACAAGTGCGAAAACGAGACAGAACAGTGCCAGGCAGCTCCATTGCGGCGCGAGCCTATTGGCGAGGGAAGGGGCTCTGCCCAGGTTTATAAAAGATGAAAACAGGAGGCCTTGGGGAGCGAGCCATGAGCCGAACCAAGAGGCGTCTCTTGGTTGTAAAAAGGTTGTTTAAAACCATTTTAAAAGGTTGTTAAAAAAGGTTATTTAAAACCGTATTTGTGATTAATGATTTGCAGGTATGATTTGCATGATTCGGAATAATTACTATTATGTTAGTAATATTCATTGTCGGATTTGCAAGTTTGAAAAACATAGTAAAATGTGTAAAAGGAAAATGTTTGATTTGAACTAATCATGTTAAGTTCAATTATTTGTAATTTAGTCAAATTTGTCATCGTACTCGGATTAAGCCGACATGGTATAAAGAACCAAGGATGATTATGAATTATGACTAATATGTTTGCAAATGTAAATAAATGAGAAATATGCTAAGTAAAATAAAAGGGGGTTAAAATACCCTTTAATTTGTAATTAACCAATAATATCATCGAGTCACGAAATAGACCGTCATGGTATAAAGAACCAAGGATGATTTTTGTAATGGTCAAAATATATTTATCATAAAAATGAATTAAAATGGTAAATAAAATAAAAGAATTTCCTTTAAAATGTAATTAACCAATTAATATCACCGAGTCACGGATTAAACCGTCATGGTATATGGAACCAAGGGTGATTATAATTTATGGCTAAAAAGTTTGTCATAAAAATTATTTGAAACATTTGAATGGTAAAAACCGATTGCAAATAAGAAATGAAATAAAGAGGAAAGACGAGAACAAACACGGCTGGATTAAGGCCTGAGAGGGCATTGAGGCACGAGCCATGCTGCTATACAAGCAGCCCTTGTCTCAGGCCAAAATCCGGTTTTGGCTCGTCTAACCTATATTTGAATCGTGTTATGCATTGTTCATGCATATAAACTCATAAAAACAGTAAAAACATGAAATAAATGAGATATTTACACCCTCAAACTTACGTGTATTGATGTTTGCGACGTAGACGACTTTAGAGATGGTTTTCTCGTAGCGACTACTCACGATCAAACATGTTTAAAAGAGTGCCTTAAAAAAAGATTTTGTTTTGAAAATATGTTAATTAAAACATGTTGATTGATGAATTGCGTTGGTCAAATGGGTCGATCGAATGCACGGCGATGGTACCAAACAAAATGTGTAAGGTTTGTGTTTTTAATCGGCCGGTCAAAAACACGTGTCGATTGTGTGACTTAGGAAGTCGAGTCTAGAAGTTTAAGGGAGATGTGAGGGGGCGGACGCTCGCGTGAAGATTATGGTGTGTGAAGTTTGGTATTTATAGGGAAATGTGGGAGTGGTAGGTCGGTTGAGTTTGCTTAGAGGCTAAGCAGATAGCTCCTTTAGGCGCGAGGCACCTAGTGATCCAAATGGGTGTACTGTCCCTTTCACAAATTTGGATTTTCCATTTGTTCTAACCAATGTTTTGTTGGTTCTGATTTGTGGTCTTAGGTTATTGCTTAGCCGTGTAAGCTTGATCTTGGGTGTTATTTGGGGTAGGTATTTTGTGTTCTTGACTCGGGTTTGACCCGTATGAGTCGGGATTTGAATTTCGAATTGGTTTTTGGCCCGGTGTCATTTTTAACTCTAAATAGTGTTATTTTAATGCAAATGAAGTTAGAAAACCATTTATGAAATCATTTTTCATATCCGACTAGTGCATTAAACCGTCTCATGTTAGCCAATCCATGCACGCATATCAAAAACATGTTATAGTCCGATCATCATCGGGTGGTTTTTGGAAGGTGCAAATACTGGGTATCTACACATACCAAAGACAGCTTTTACATCGAGGTATGGTCACTATGAGTACGTGGTGATGCCGTTTGGGTTATCTAATGCACCAGCAGTGTTTATGAATTTGATGAACCAGGTCTTCAGTCAGTTTTTGGATCGGTTTTGATGGTGTTCATAGATGATATCTTAGTCTATTCCAAGACTAAGGAGGTGCACTTGAGGTTGGTGTTGCAGACTTTGCGTGACAATCAGCTGTATGCATAGTTGTCTAAGTGTGAGTTATGGCTCGAGGAAGTTGCCTTTTTTGGGCATGTGATTTCCAAGAACGGTGTAGCTATGGATTCAGCAAAGATAGAGGCAGTCACTCGGTGGGAAGCACCGAAGAATGTGGCAGAGATCAGGAGTTTCTTGGGTTTGGCAGGGTACTATGGTCGGTTTGTGAAAGACTTTTCTAAGATAGCCAGACCTATGACATCGTTGATGAGGAAAGAGAACATGTTTCATTGGGATGAAAGTTGTGAGACGGTGTTCCAAACATTAAAGGAGCGTTTGACCACAGCTCCAGTCTTAGCATTACCTGAAGGGTGTGAGAACTTTGAGGTATATACAGATGCCTCAAAGAATGGATTGGGATGTGTGTTGATGCAGAATGGGAAAGTAATTGCCTATGGTTCTAGGCAATTGAAGCCTTATGAGGATAACTATCCGAGACATGATCTAGAGTGGGACGCAGTTGTGTTTGCTCTCAAGATTTGGAGGCACTATCTTTATGGGGCGACCTTTAAGGTGTTTTCAGATCACAAGAGTCTCAAGTACATCTTCACTCAAAAGGAGCTGAACATAAGATAGAGGAGGTGGATGGAGCTGATAGGGGATTATGACATAGATATTATATACCATGAAGGGAAGGCAAACGTGGTTACTGATGCACTGAGCAGGAAGAGTGTGCATTCTCTATGCACAGCTATGTTTTTGATGAGATTGAAAGATGAGGTGGGGAAGATGGGGATACATGTGATACAGAAAAGGGATGCTATATGGGACTTGACAGTGGAGGCAGATCTTTATGATGACATTCGCAGGAAACGGGCTTTGGATCCTAAGATTGAGGAGTGGAGAGCTGGAATAGAGAAAGGGACAATTTCTCGGTTCTCTATTCATACAGATGACAGTGTGAGATTTGATGGGAGATGATGTGTTCCTAATGATGAGGAGTTGAAAAAGATAATAATAACAGAGGCTCATTGCACACCATATTCAGTACATCCAGGTGGTGACAAGTTGTATAAAGATTTGAAGAAGACTTTCTGGTGGCCTGGGATGAAGAAGGAAAGAGCTGAGTTTGTGGCTCGATGTTTGACATGTCAGAGGGTCAAGGGAGAGCAACGACGACCATAAGGTAAGATTCAGTCTCTTGAGGTACCTGAGTGGAAATGGGAATCTATCTTTATGGTTTTTATAGTGGGTTGGCCGAGGAGTCAACAGGGTAACAACATGATATGGGTAATAGTTGACCGTTTGACTAAGTTAGCTCATTTTGTTCCGATGAAAGATACTTGGACCAAGATACAGTAACTTTGGGTTATAGAAAGCATGTGGTTCGGTTACATGGGGTGCCTAAGGATATTGTGTCAGATCGAGATGCGAGATTCATATCAAGGTTTTGGCAAAAGTTGTAGGATCTGATGGGAACTACCTTGAAGATGAGTACTGCTTTTCATCCTTCGACAGTTGGACAAACAGAGAGAACTATCAAGACATTGGAGGATATGTTAAGGGCTTGTGTGATGGAGTTTGGTGGTAGCTGGGAAGATAGATTGGATCTGATTGAGTTTTCTTATAACAACAGCTATCACACAAGTATTGGGATGGCACCGTTTGAGGCTTTGTATGGAAGGAGGTGTAGGAGTCCGATTTGCTGGGATGATATAGCTGAGGTAGTGGTTTTAGGACCATATATGGTACAGGAGCTGATAGAACAGGTTAAGGTGATTAGGCAAAAGATAAAAGCGGCCCAGGATCGACAAAAGAGTTATGAAGACTTACATCGCTGTGACATAGAGTTTCAGGTTGGGGACAAGGTTCTTTTGAAAGTGTCTCCTATGCGTGGGGTTATGAGATTTGGTAAGAAAGGGAAGCTGAGCCAGAAGTTCATCGGACCATATGATATTTTGGATAATGTGGGAGAGGTTGCTTACCGGTTAGCGTTACCAGCGACTTTGGATCGTGTGCATAATGTGTTTCATGTGTCTCAGTTACGGAAGTATGTGAGCGATCCTTCACATGTGTTAGAGGTGGAGAACATAGAGTTGGATGAGTCCTTATCTTATCTTGAGGTCCCAAAACATATTCTTGATCGCAAGGTTAGGAAAACTAGACATGGAGAAATAGTGTTGCTTAAGGTTCTTTGGTCTAACCATGAGGTTGAGGAAGCTACTTGGGAGGCAGAGGAGGCTATGAAAGAGCGGTATCCGTCTCTTTTTGATCAGGTATGTGTGGTTACGGGGACGTAACCATGTTTATTTTAGGGAGGTAGGAGATGGTCGCATAAGGTTTTGATATGGTTTCATGTTAGTTTTGCATAGTTAGTAGTTGTTTTAAGTCGGGTTGAGTTGTGGTTGGGAGTTTTGTTTTGAGTTTTCGTTGCGTTGTTGTGTCGTGTTTTAAGTTAGTATGCTTTCTTTTTTAGTATGGGTTGAACTTCGGGGACGAAGTTCGTTTTAAGGAGGGAAGACTGTAATACTACGGTTTTCTATGTCTATGGGTACTCTATCGAGTGGGGCTTACTCTATCGAGTAAGTATGTTTGGTTTACGAAACAGTGTTCTGCTGAAGGGTACTCTATCGAGTAAGTTGGGGACTCGATCGAGTAAGGGTCACTCGATCGAGTAAGTTACTTACTCGATCGAGTAAGTTGGTCTTGCGGGTTATTTTAGCCGGGTTTTGTTAGTAACGCGTGATTGGTATTTTAAGCTTTCCGTCACCTTCTTTATCACTTTTACCTTTTTCTAAAACCTTTCAAAGAGAGAAACAATTACGTTGCTTTTAATCTTCGCGTTACTATCAAATCCCAAGGGCTAAGGATGTCGGAACGTCGTGTTATTTTCACCGTTGAGTTCGTCGTGTTGTGGGTAAGTTCCTTGTATGATTTTTATACCGTTTCGTTGACTTTGTTTAAAACCCTAATTGGGTAGATTGGGGGTTTTGGGAGTATAATATTGTATTAGATGGTAATTGTATGATTATATGCTTATAAGAGGAGGTTTCGTTGAGGATCGATATTGATTAGCTTCTTACGATGGTCTCGTGATTGCTTATTCCAGGTAGGGTTTCCCTACTCGGTTATTGGTTACATAAGTGTTGATGGTGATTGTGTTTATTGTTGATCTATAACATGTTGGTTGTTGTGTTGGAGTTGTTGTTGCATATTTGTTGTTGTCTGTCTGTGGTTCGCATTGTGCGCCCTCGGCTGAGTGGAGTCACTTGCGGGAGTGGCTTCATGCCCTTGATTCGCCCTCTGTGGAACCCGCCACAGGAGGGGATGTGCACATTAAGGAACATGGGTTATCGCTTGGATGAGATGAGCGGGGCTTAGGTGGGAACGGCTGTGATCCCTCACGGGCGGCGAGGAATATCTGTTGAGATGGGTATTCTGGATGGACTACATACTTTAGTGTGTAGTCAGGTGTGTGGAGTTATGATGGACATTGGGTAATTTGTGTATTGTATCTGTTGTATTGTTTTTGTGTAATCAATATCTGACCCCGTTTAAATGTTTTGGAAACTGTGGTGATCCATTCGGGGATGGTGAGCAGTTATTGAGCAGGTATGAGATGGACGCACATAGGATAGCTGGGTTGAGTCTCCACGAGATGTCTAGAAGTCTTCCGCTGTGTCTTTAAACAATTATTTACTTCAGTTGGTTTAGCATTTTGGAAGAGTTGTATTTTCAATTGACAGTTTTGGTTTGGACATGTATCGCTTTAAATTTATTTAATAAAGTACGTTTCTTTATTGTCTATTTGATATACATTGCCTTGGGTAACCGAGATGGTAGCATTCACATGCATTAGGTGGACCTGGTAAGGCACTTGTTGTATGGGGGTGTTACAGATTTGACGTGGTATATGCATGGCATGGTATCCGAAAAATGAGAATGTTGAGTATAGTTGAGTCACATGACGAGTGACGTTGCATTATTTAGTTGTTTCATAGAGTCTGCATGTTCATGATTGATTTGCATACATGTGCATGTATGAGATTAGACATGATATATATATATATATGTGTGTGTGTGTGTGTGTGTGTGTGTGTGTGTGTGTGTGTGTGTGTGTGTGTGTGTGTGTGTGTGTGTGTGTGTGTGTGTGTGTAGTAACAATCGAGTTATACCCCGAGATTGATGCGTAGACTTAGAACCAATTGAGTTGGGTGTTGTTTTGGGATTAGGGTTTCGAACCGTCGGCTGAACCTTTTACCTTGATATTTGGGAGGCTTGTACAGTAGGGTTATATCAATGGCATTAGGACCATATCTGATTTATTTATGGATTTGCAGTAAGTAGAAGAGAATGTTGAACCTGGAACATAGTCATTTGTGGAATTTAGTAATGAGTGTATGAGACCGTATTTTGAAGTTGATGGTTGAAATTCGGGACGAAGTTCTCTTTTAGGGGGAGTAAATGTAACAATTCGGAAGTTTAGGAAAAAGGAAGTGCGGAATATGAGGAAATAGTGAGAGTTGTGAAGAAATAGTGAGAATGGAACACCGAACTTTGGGAAGAGAGTACACATGAGATTTGAGGGAATAGTCGGAAAGGGAAGAGTGAGGTGAAACTTTGGGGACAAAGTTTATTTTAAGAAGAGAAGATTGTAATACTCCGTAATTAATAGTTATATAATAATAATATTTCATTATATTTAGCGAGTTATGTTGAGAAGGAATAATATAATAATATAATATTAATAAGCCACATTTACATATACCCCCCCTTATCCACCCATACTACCTTACCCCATTTTATTTACATTTCCCACCATACAAAATTAGAGAGAATCCTAGAGAGAAAGAAGAGAGAAAAGAGAAGAAAAGGAAGATCGCCTTTTGTCCCTCCGCCTTGAGATTGTAAGGTAAACCGTCTTATACTAGCCTTTATGTTATTTATTTTATACCTTGGACCTGTCCCAACCTTGACCCACCTCTGACCCGTCTTGGACCGAGCCTTTGACCACCCGTTGACCACCAAATCTCGAGTTTGACCGAGTAGATCTAGCATTATAGTCGTGTTTGTGTGACGGTTTTGGGCTAAGGTTTTGACCAACAAAAAATGGTTGACCTGGGGGCGTCTAGGGCGGTGGTTGTTGGGGGTTGAGTGGGGAGTATGGTGGTGGTCTTAGGTGGCGGAATGACTGGTGGATGGTGGTCAAAAAGGGGCTGCAATAGGGGAGCACGAGTGGTGTATGTCAGGTTGTTGTTCGTTGTTGTTTATTGTCATGTGTTGGGGTTGGGGCTGGTTGTAGGTGGCGGGTTCGTCCGTGGTTGCTGTTGGGCCCATTGTGGTGGGGGACCCACGGTGGTGGCCGTGTATGGTGGTGTTTGTTGGGTGGTGTTGGGTCGGTTTGTGTGTTGTTGTTGGAGATGTTAGTTGGTGTCGGGTATTGGGGTAAAGGCGGCTTAGGTGGTGTGGCTAGGGCTGACGGGCTGATCTGGCCACCGTGGCTAGGTGGTGGTCACGGTGGGGTGAGTAGTGGCGGTTGGGTGAGTCGGGTTTTGGGATAAGAATATAAACGAATATTTAATTAGTCGTATACGTATTTGTATACGTATTAGATTAGTATATTTATATGTATTTGTATAATCAAATTAGTATATTTATACGTATTTGATTATTATTGTATTTTAGGAAATGGGTTTTGTGAGACGGGCCTAGGTTGTGTGACGGATTGCTTATGCGGATATGCTATGAGGTAGGTTTATCCTACTTAGTTTCATTGTCGTATCTATTTATAAATGAGTCTTTTACCATTTAATTGCATTAAGTGAGTCGTATTTGGCATATCATGTTGTCTGTTATATGTGGTGATAGGATATGTTGGAGAATTTGTTGTTGTTTTTGTTTTGGAGACGTAAGACGGTTGGGAGGCCGTCAACCGTCTTACGCTTAAGTCGCCTCTTGGAGCTTCCCACTCCAAGGGGGATGTGCACATTAATGGCTTGAGTTACGGAGGGACTCGTGTGGTTGAGGCACGACGTTTGGGAGGGGATCTAGTTGGCTTCCAGATCCGGTAGTTTCGGCGTGTCCCGGTAACTGTTTGTGGTTATAGGTATGCATGGGCGTGTCCCGGTACTAGTGTGGTTATCGGTATGTCTGAGCGTGTCCCGGTACCAATGTGGTTGTCGGTATGTCTGGGTGTGTCCCGGTACCATGGTGGTGGTTGTTGATGGTGGTTCATTCATATCATAGTCATGTTGTATATTCACACACTCGAGTCGTGTCACACTTTATTTATTTAATGAAACCGACGTTTGTTGTGTCTGTGTAATTGTCACCTATGTCTTTTGGGGTGGCCTGTGTCGATCTATATGATATCCTTTGGTCATATAGGGAGCAGGTTAAGTACAGGTTGTTTGGATAGCACGCGCGAGACGGGACGAGCTTGATGAGTCATGAGACGAGTCTAGTTGGCTAGAAGAGTATAGATTTCATGAGTTGTACTTTTATTCATTTGTTTACGTTTATGTAAATCATTAAACATTACATTAATAAAATGTTCTTTGATTGAAGTTTTGAAACCCTACCTCGGGAAACCGAGATGGTAACGCTCCATTTATCTTGGCCTGATAGTTGGGGTGTTACATATGGTCAAAGTCACGGTCCTTCGGTTGCGTGTATGGTGGTGCACGGTTGCTCTAAACACGGTATACATGCGATGTAAACAATTATTAAATTATGAGACGGTCTTACCTTTTGTCGATTATACGATCTTAAATCCCTTTCTTTGTTTCTAGATCTCTTATTCTCTCTTTATGTGAATTATTTTCAGTTTTTCTGATTGTGTATGCTAGGGTAAGGTCCCCTCTTTTCTATTTATAATTGGTAGAAAGGCAATTAGGAAGTTCTACTATTATTGTTATTATTACCTTATACAAATATTACTATTAATTATTATTATTATTATTATTAGCATTGACCGAGTGACCCATGGTCAACAAGACTATTACACGACCATAAGTAAAATCCCGACTCAATCATTATTTGTTATTTTATTCCATTATTCCATCTTATTTAATATTATAAGTTATAAACGTCATAATTAATTCATTAAAAGCCATTATAAATGCTACTAAAATACGGGGTATTACAACACTAGTGCTAACTTCTTCATACATGTCTTCTATTAGATCCATGAATCTTCGTAATACTTCCTTTTCGCTATAGCTCACAAAAGTATTTCTCTCGAGTTTCGATACCATGTCATATGCTTTATCTAAATCAATAATAAACATATGAAAGTGTTTTTCCTATCTCGATAATGTTCAATCATTTCTCTCGTAAGATGAATTGGTTCCATAGTTGACCTCCCCGACCTAAATCCAAATTGGTTGTCCGATATGTCTACAAATTTCCTTAATCTTTGCTCAATCATTCGTTCCCCATAATTTCATCGTATGACTCCTTACCTTAATTCCTCGAATCTCGATTATTGCAGCAATAGTGAACAACAACTTTGTTCTTATACAACATTAAGAGTTTTTTTTCTCCATAATGACAACATCTTATTGTTTCTCCAAATCTTGTTAAATAGCATGCTTACCCATTCAACTACTGCTTCCCCCCAAACACCTCCAAACTTTAATAGGTATTCATCTGGCCCATCTGCTTTCTTTGATCTCATCCTCCTTAAACCATCCCGACTTCACTCTTTTGAATCCTACGCATAAATTATTGATTAACCATAGTCAGTGGAATGTATAGGTCCCCAATCTAATTCTCCTTGTTGGCCATAGAATAAAGTATCAAAGTATGACCTTTATTTGTCCTTTATTTTATTATCTTGAACCAAAACCTTTTGATCACTATCTTTCACACATTTAAGTCTCTCTATATCTCGCGTCTTTCTTTCCCTTATACGAGTTAATTATATATCTCATTCCCCTTCTTTTTTATCCAATCTTACGTATAGATCCTGACTAATTTTTGCTTTTGCATTACGCACTTCCTTTTAGCTGCTCTTATTGCCTATTTGTACTTCTCATAATTTTTCGTGCTCATGCACTTCCCTTAAACTGATAGGAATCACGTTTGTTCTTTATCATTTGTCTCACATCATCATTCTACCAAGATGTGTCCTAATTACTCGTCGTGTTCCCTTTAGACTATTCAATAACGTCTTTCGCCACTTCCTTTATAATATGTTCTGCTTTATCCCAAGTCGAATCTATATTCCTCTTCGTGCAAACGATCCATATATCGCTATTGTCAATCTTAGCCAAAAATTCTTGTCTATTCTAGATTGGTGGTACTTGATTTCCAAGGCAAAAGAGAAGACACTTTACATCTTTAAAATCTACATAGTATAAACCAATCTCTTTTAGAGAGCTGTGATTGGTCTCTTAAATTGAGGAATAAAAAAAAAATTCCCACCCCTACCCCACCCCACGTAAAAGCCAACAATGTCTTTCATTCTTTCATTTTACATTTTATTTCAACTAAAGAGTTTTTTAAAGATGGTCCCCACTCTCCACCCTTATAATTGCAGTTCAAAATTATACCAAAATATTACATAACTTATAAATGACAAAATTAATAACCTATAAAAATTATATAAAGTACACTGTTACCATTTAAAAAAAAAAACTAACAAAGTGCTAAAAAAACATTATATATATATTTCATCTATTTCCAGTTTGTTCAAATTAATTACAAAATAGAAAATGAAAAATAATTTTCTTAATTTATGTATTAGTTAATCGTAAAACGGCAATGCTTAGTCTTATATGTCTTACGATTTTTTTTATAAACCGATTTAAATCCTGTACTAAATTTTTAAGATATAAAAAATACTTACAGTTATAAAATTATACAAGAACTTCAAAGATAAAAATAATAATTTACAGACCTTGATTTAAATTAATAAATGATGCAAACTAAGCAAAGTAACATGCAATAGCGAATATCATAATTTTTAATGACATGACATAGCTAAATTTACATATATACAACACTCATAATATTAGTATAATCAAAACTACATACAACATAAATCATAAATCATAAATCAATATATTTTCCAATAATAGAAACAATCTCATAGATTTAAGAATTCATTGTGAAAAAAAGATATGAAACTTGAAATTAGTCACTATGACTAAACAAAATTAGAATTTTCTCTAAAAGTAAATATTTTATTAACACCATAACAAAATACAAGATGTTTTTGTCACCTATTTAAAATTAGTATTTTATTCCTTCATTTAAAAGGAGTAAGTTATTTCGAAAAAATAGTTTTTTTCTTTTACAATTACAATAAGAAAACCGTTTTGCATTTTTATATTAAATTTTATGGTAAGATAATAAAAAGAGATCTATTATAAGTAATTAAAATAAATGAACTGGGAGATTAATAATGTTTTAGGTTTTATAATATGTGCAATTTTGTTTTCACTATTTAACATTTAATTAAATATTTAAACATTCAATCCCGTGAAAATATTGCACGGGTATAATTACAACGTAGAAGTTAAAAAAAAAAAACACTTTTTCTTGTAGTTTAGTTCAAACTTTTTCACGAGATATATAGCCGTCATCTTAATCATCTCATTCATGTACATATCCCACTAATGAATAATGATAGTAGTTTTTCGCGTCTTTAGTTTGCATTTCCAAAATGAAATTCTTAATTTGTCAAACTTGCCAACCATATAAACATCTTACAAATAATACTTCATAACAATTTTTTATGTCGTAAGTTTGAATAATAAATACGAAATTTTAAAAAAAGTTAACCTGAGTTATACTTATTATTAATATCACAGTATCAGATTTAATGTTTTAAACTATAACTTTAAATGTAGTGTAAGTTCGCGAACACTAATTTAGTTTTCTAATTCTATGATATGTAAATCATTCAAAACTTCAAACAAATATAACTACTCCATCACTGAGTATCCTCTCTCTATGTTTTAGAGAGAGATTTTTCTCTTATTTGAGAATTCCCAGGAAAATAAAAATACTTTAGAAAACTTCTTAGTTCTTTACTTTTCTTCACATTTAAAATCTTCCATTTATTAATTGCTCTTCAATACCCTTGCATGTTGTTTTAGGTATTTTCAAAATCTCTACATTAATGCTTACACTATTTCAAAATCTAATCATTACCCACTTTTTTCTTCTAGTGGTTTAGCATCTAAAAACCCTTAAAATTCCCTGTTTCATCAGTTCATTGTCCCTTTCTTTTAAATTACTTTTAACAATCAATTTCCCCACTATCGCTGTCTCTCTTCTTCACTCTTTTTCTTTCACAAAAATGGAAAATCATCCTTTCTTTTACGTCGAAGATGAGATTCCTACTTTAGAGGACATTTTAAACAATACTAATTATTGAACTGAAGTTTCAGACAATCCAAGTCTTATTAACGAATGGCTCTTTCCTCAAACAGGGAGTGCTGTTTCTCCACATCCTGATTGTAATACTACGGTTTTCTATGTCTATGGGTACTCTATCGAGTGGGACTTACTCTGTCGAGTAAGTAGCTTTTTACGCAAAACAGTAGTCTGCCTGATGGGTACTCGATCGAGTAAGTGTGACACTCGATCGAGTAAAGGGCACTCGATAGAGTAAGTGACTTACTCGATCGAGTAAGTGTGTTTTACGAAGTTGATTAGCCGGGTTTTGTTAATAACGCGAGATTAATATAAAAGCTTCCGTCATTATTTCCTAAACAGTTTTATTATTCAAAAACTTTTCAAGAGGAGATCAAAAGTTACGTTGTTCGCATCTCTCGCATTATTAGCAAATCCCAAGGCTAAGATCGTCGGATTGTCTCGTTCGTTATACCGTTGTGATCGTTCTGTCAAGGGTAAGCTTCTTGTATAATTTTTATAATAGTTCGTTGAGTTTAGTTAAACCCTAATTGGGTAGATTTGGGGGATTTGGGAGTATTATGATGGGTTGGTAGTAATTGTATGTATGCATGTTATAGGAGGAGGATTCGTATCAGAGAAGTTCTGATTAGCTGTTAGACAGTCTCATGTGATTGCTATTCCAGGTAGGGTTTCCCTACTCAGTATTGATTACATGGTTGTGTTGGTAATTAACTGTTGTTTTTGTATATCGTATTGGCATTGGAATCTGATTTGGTGATTGTTGGTAGTGTAATGTGATTATCGTATAACTGTCTGTGTTTTGCGAGGTGCGCCCTCGGCTGAGTGGAGTCACTTGCGGGAGTGGATTCACGCTCTTAATTCGCCTTTTGTGGAACTCGCCACAGAAGGGATGTGCACATTAAGGAACATGGGTTTATCGGTCGGATGAGATGAGCGGGGCTTAGGTGGGAACGGCTGTGATCCCCCACTGGCGGTGTGGAATACTTGTTGCGATGAGTATTCTGGCAGGACTATACACTTTAGTGTGTAGTCAGGAGTGTGGTGATGTGACGGAGTTTGGGTGATTAGATTGGATTGTAATGTTGATTTATTGCAGCTGTTTGTTTTGTGTAATCAGTACTGACCTTGTTTAAATGTTTTAAAAACTGTGGTGATCCATTCGGGGATGGTGAGCAGTTATTGAGCAGGTATGAGTTGATGCGCATGAGATAGCTGGGTTGAGTCGTCACGAGCTGTTTTAGAAGTCTTCCGCTGTTTCGAACATTCTTTTCCTTTGGATTAGTTGGTTTGACAGTTTTGAGAACATTTGTATTATACTTTATCAGTTTTGGTATTTGGTTTTGTATCACTTTAAACTTAATTATTAAAGTACATTTCTTTATGGTCTATTTGATATTCATTGCCTCGGGTAACCGAGATGGTAGCATTCGCATGCCTTAAGAGGTCCTGGTAAGGAACTTAGAGTATCGTGTGATATTGTAAGTTGTGATATTATTTAGCATAACATGTGATATTATATTACAAAACAATATCATGAATTTTTTTTAAAAATTTTTTTAGCGTAAACCGTGATATTGTTTAGTATATCGTGTGATATTGTAAGTTGTGATATTGTTTAACATAACGAGTGATATTGTATTACAAAAAAAATAACACGAATTTTTTTTTTAAGTTGTGATATTGTTTAATATAACGTGTGATATTATATCATGGACTCACGGACTCAAAAAGATAGGGTGGACTCATGTGATCCTAATTCTATATATATATATATATATATATATATATATATTGAAGTTCTTATAAGTCCCTCATATATTTTGTGTCCATAAGTCCTCTCTATATCTCTTGGATCTTCCAATATTGATGGTTGAGATTGAAAGCAAGAAACACACTTAACACTAATTAGTTTCCTATACACTAATTAATTTCACTTTCTCTCTCTCGCTTTAATTATACATTCACTAATTGATTATTATACACAATTAACACTATCTTTTGTCTTCTTATGCTTTCAAGTTTATACAATTTTTTTTTTGAGAGAAAGTTTATACAAATTTTATGACACTTTTACTGTTTTACAAGTGTAACTTTAAAAAAAAAAGCGGTTTTGACGGATATTATTTTGATTTTTTCGAGTAATTTTAAGAAATATTATTTCGAATTTTTCAAATTTTAACACAACTCATTGTAAATTGAGTGACTTATAAGTGTAACTTTAGTCTTTTAAAAGTGTAATTTTAGTCCATTAAAGTGTAATTTTAGTCCATTAAAGTGTAATTTTAGCCCATTACATTGTAATTTTAGTCCATATTAAAAGTGTAACTTTCGTCCTTTGAGAGTGTAACTTTAGTCCTTTGAGAATATAACTTTAGTCATTGAGAGCGTAACCTTAATAGAGATAAGTGTAACTTTAATGAAGATAAGTGTAATTTTAATGGATAAAAGTGTAATTTTAATGAAGATAAGTGTAACTTTAATAATATAGAAAAATGTAAATTTAACAGAGAAAAATGTAACTTTAATAGAAAAAAGTGTAATTTTAATGGAGAAAAGTGTAACTTTAACATAGAAAAATGTAACTTTAATAGAAAAAAGTGTAATTTTAGTGGAGAAAAGTGTAACTTTAATAGAGATATGTAACTTTAATAATAGAGAAAAATGTAACTTTAACAAAGAAAAGTGTAACTTTAATAATAGAGAAAAATGTAACTTTAACAAAGAAAAGTGTAACTTTAATAATAGAGAAAAATGTAACTTTAACAAAGAAAAGTGTAACTTTAATAGAGAAAAGTGTAACTTTAGAGAGAAAAGTGTAACTTTAACTTAAAAACTTAACAAATTTTAATAGAAGAAAAAATGTTGTGAAAATAGTGGTAGATTTGAAATGTAAATGAAAACAACATTTTAAATACCAAATCTGAAAAAAAAAAAAAAAACGATATACGACTATTTTTTAACAAAAAAAAAAAGAGATAATGCGATTTTTTTAAAATATACATAAAAACGAGATCTGAAAAAAATAGATAACATAATGAATTTAAACAAGACGGGATTTGAAAAAAAAACAAGACGATATTTAAAATACGAAATATATAGAAGACGATATTTAAAACAAATGAAATCTGGAAAAAAAAAACGAAACTAGATCTGAAAAAAAACAAAAAGACCCACAACCCCACAATAAAACCCTCGACAACAACCTACTCCACATCCGCTACCACCACCCGAGCACCAACACCTACTACCACCACCCCACCCCAGCAGCCCCCATGCATGCGGCTAGTTGGTGGCGGTGGTAATAATAGTCGTGTTGTTGTTATTGGTCGTGGTGTGTAGTAGTGGCGGTGGTGGCGGCTTTTTTTGGGTGGTGGTGGTGCGTAGAAGTGGCAGTGATGGTGTGTAGCAGTGGCGTGGTGGTGGTGGTGTCGGGTGCATGGTGGGAGGCGATTATGAGCGGCGGATGGCGGTGGTGGGAGGTGGTTAGTGAGGAAGAGGTGGAGGCGGCAGATCTGGATGAGGGGGAGAGATGAAGAGAGAAGAGTTGGTGGGGGTGAGGTGGCAGTGGTGGCCGACGTGGGTGGTAGGTGGTGGGGAAGAGTGGTTATTTTTTTGAGGATTTTGATTTATTTAGGATTTTAGAGAGGGGAGATGATGATATTGTGAGGGATGAGTGAGAAGTGTGTGTGAGAAAAAATGTTATATAGTGGATTAATATTTGATTAATGTGGATTAGTAAAGTAGAGAGGGGAAGTGTTTAATTAGGCATTAATCTCTTTTTTTTTTTTGCTTTCAATCTCAGCCCTCCTACTCCTTCATCCAATGGCCCGAAGGAGGACTTATGGACTCACACTTAGGAGGTGAACTCATGTGATCCTAATACTATATATATATATATATATATATATATAGAGGCAAGATTCGGTGAGTTTGCCACTTTTCGTGAGTTACCCCCGCATTTATATACCATTGGATCTAACAAGATCAAGGGCTGAGATTAGACAAAAAAAAAATACACACACTCATTTTTTTCTCTCTCTTCCCCTCATGCTACGTTTTCCCTGCTTCTTCATTCTTCCCCTCTTTTTTCTTATTTTCTTCATATTCTTTTTTCTCTATCCTATTTTCTTTATTCTTTCTCTCTTTTTCCTAATTTCTTCAATTTAATAACATTATTCAATCAAATCATCAGAGAAACCGGAGTAATTCAAGTCGAAAACACAAATTAATTCATTATTTTCGTTCTATTTGATTTATACATGCATCAATTGTCAATTTTTGCTCGAAATTTGCAGAAACCCTAGCTCGATTCGACAAAACGAAGGTAAGAATAGATTATATAAGTCAATATATGTTATTTTGCGAGTTATTTCAATTGCTACTCCATTAGTATGCTTGTTTATCATACCGTTGACATTTGATTGATAATTTATTATCATAATCTTTGAAAATTTGTTGGTAACCTAGATTAGCACACCAATTTGTTTGTTAAAATGTGTAGTTGAATTTAGAAACTCAATTATTGTAATGAAAAAACGTGGTTATTTAAATGCAGAAACGCGGTTATTTTAATGTACAAACTCGATTATTGTAATGTACAATCTCAGTTATTGTAATGTACAAACTCACTTATTGTGGTGTAGAAACACTGGTATTTGTAGTTATTGTAATGTAGAAACTCAGTTATTGTAATGAATAAATTGTGTTATTGTATTGAGATGAAACTCAAATATATTCAAATTTCTTGTTCACTCGTTAGTTGTTGTAACATTACATCTCGATTATTGTATTACTTAAACCCAGTTATTCTATTATTAAAACTCAGATATTGTATCTCGTAGTTACTTCTTGGATGTTATGGTAAGTAATATTCTGCTTTTTGGTGATTTGCAGGTTGAGTCACGATATACGCGGATAATTGACGTTTAATGGAAAAATTGATGTATATACTTGGTCATTTTTTGTTAGCTTTCATCTTGTTTAATTGATTAACTTAGTTATTCTAATGTAGAGAAACTCAGTTATTGTAATGTAGAAACTCTGATATTTGTAGTTATTCAAATGTACAAACTCAATTATTGTAATGTAGAAACTCAGTTATTGCAATGTAAAACTTTGATATTTGTAATTATTGTAATGCAGAAACTCGTTTATTGTAATGAGTAAATCGTGTTATTGTATTGAGACGAAACTCAAATATAATCAAATTTCTATCTTGTGTTTGTTTTCATGTTGTTTAATTTAATAACTAGTTATTTTTAGACCTGGCAAACAGATCGTGTCGTGTCGGGTTCGTGTTCGTGTCAAATGTAAACGGGTCACAGACCCTCCAACCTAAACCCGACCCAATTAAAATTCGTGTCGCGTTCGTGTCGACCCACTTACATAAATGGGTCATCAAGCCTCAACCCTAACCCGTTAATTTCGTGTCGGGTTCGTGTCGTATTTTCGTGTCTTGTCCATATTTGGAAAGTGTAAGTATATTTATGTGATGGAAGGTCAAGAAATATTAGGATTAATTTAGTAAACAGGTCTTTCGTGTCGGGTTCGTGTTTAGAGAGCTCAACCCAAACCCAACCCAATTAAATATCGTGTCATGTTCGTGTCGACCCACTTACATAAATGGGTCATTAAGCCTCAACCCAAACCCGTTAATTTCGTGTCGGGTTCGTGTCGTGTTTTTGTGTCGTGTCATTGTTTGCCAGCTCTAGTTATTTTTATTCAATTAATAATTGAGATTGGTTAATGCAATAGCAAAATCAGAAAAATGAAATAATAATATATAACAAGGTTAAAAAAACCACTTACTTTCATTATAAAACTTTCCAACCCATTACATTTAAACATCTCCAACAAATTATATCTAAACATCATTATCATTACATCTAAGCGTTTCAAATAATACATCTAACAATGGTAACATCACAAATATTACATATATTTATCTCTAATACTACGTCTAAAAGTATTTCTTCCAACGAAAATCGCGTCTTGTCGTTGTTTTCACCATTTGTCCGCCAATATTTCTTCCCGACGAGAACCATATTTTGCCTATTGATGAAATTTGAATCCGCAAAAATAAAAGCTCCCTGAAAGATCTAAAAGCAAAAAAAGGAGGTAAGTTATAAATAATTATTATATAAGCCCACAACACTAACTCCAAATTGAAATAACTAAGTTAAAACAATACAATAACTAAGTTTGAATAATAGAATAAATCGGTTAAAGCAATACAATAACTATTAATAATAGAATATATTCTAACATATATAGCAAATAAGAAATAACTAGAAAATACAATAACTGAATTAGAATAATACAATAACTCGGTTAAAGTAATACAATAACTGTTATTTACAGATTAACACAATAAACAAGAAATAACTACAAAATACAATAACCGAGTTTGAATAATACAATAACTCGGTTAAAGTAATACAATAACTAAGAAATGAGACAAAGTTCGTGGTGGTAACACACTAAAACAAAAACCCTAAAAATTATCAAAGATACAAAATAACACAATCGAATAAGAAGAAACTTATCAAACAACTTACAAACAACATGAAAATGCACAAGATCGTTTAGAATTCTCATATCAAACTCAAAACCCTATAAATTATTAGGAAAAAAATGAGAAAACAAGCAATTTAACAACAAAACATAAGTGCAGACGGACATACAATGAATCAACAAAAATGAAAAGGATATTAGATAAGAATGATAATGGAAACGCACCAGTCAGATCTAGAAAAAAAATTAGTACTTACCTATAATGAAATTGAAGAGACATACGAAGATGAAGCGAAATAGACAACGAAATCTCCTTAATTGATGACAAATTTGAACGAGGATGATGAATATTGAGTTTGTAGCCTGGAATTTGAACGAAATTGAACGAATTTGATGAAGACGGAATTTGACAAATTTGAACGAGATGACGTACGTCGTTCTGTTTTTTTTTTTTTTTTGTTCTGTCTTTTAGGGAGAGAGAGGAGAGAGAGAGAGTGATTCTCTAATAATGAGGGGAATGAGGGAAAAGTGAGTATTTATAGGTTGGGCAAGATTTAATCTCAGCCATCCATTTTAGATGAGATCAATGGTCTAGGTTTAGAGGGGTAACTCACCAACAATGACCCAACTCATATGATCCTACTTCTATATATATATATATATATATATATATATATATATATTAGGCGGGAACTCGTGAGTTTGGTTCTTATGGCGAGTTTGTGCTTTAAAATCTCGACCACTAGATAATGAGAAATATGCGGTTAAGATTCAATCTAAAATTAAAACAAAGTTAGCACACTACAAAAAGTCCTCCTTCCCGACTCCCTTCCTGTGCACACCTGATTCTCTCTCCCCAAAAATTTTGTTCCATTTTTCTCTTCATATTTACGTTTAAGATGCACTAATTTTCAAGAATTTTTCAAATGATAATTAAACTAGTGATGAAATAATCAAAACATATGATTATTTTAAATCTTTTTCTGGAATTCTTTCAATTCAACAAAATCACAACGTCGATCGATGAATAAAGTTGAAGAGGAGCAACTGAATCAATAAAAGGTAAAGAATCGATTGATGGAGCGATTGAATCAATCAAGAGAAGGAGGTAGAGAATGACGAGGAACATCACGATGAGTCAAATTAGCGAACTTGAGACTGACATCTTCGTCATCATCGTAGATATCGGTAGTGAGATTGATGCATGAACATCGTCATCTTCGTCATTTATCATTCATTTTAATGTGTTTGATTTGAATTGTTGTTGATTAAGTTAGGAACTTGCGCTAAAAATATTCGTTTAATTTCTTCAATTGAATTACTACAATGCATTTGAATTGTGTTACTTCATCAGATTGATTCTTGTTCAGTCATTTAATTGTCCATTTTTATGAAGTTTGATACGATTGACTAATTCCGTTAAATTTGAATTGATGTTGATGAATTTAGGTATGAAATATTGCAAGGAATTGTGCAATTGTAGCGACAAATAATTAGAGCAGGTCTTTTGTGGCAAATTGTAATGTCAATGTGGTTGAGGATAAAGAGTTAGGCAAGGTCATTCAACTACAAGGCAATTAATGTAAAAAGGTCCACTAATTTCCCAGTACACAAGCTGGTCTTTCTTAGATCAAGGCTCGCTAATTTCCTAGTACAAATTGTAATGTCAATGTGCTAGCTATTGTGAATTCATATTTGCAGGTCCATGGTGTTAATTAACTGAATAGTTCATTTATTCCGTGTTAGTCACTTATTTGAAAAACATAAACATGTCAATGTTGTTATATTCATTTGGATGTGTACTCTAATTTAGGATGATAATAATGGAGTAATAACAATAAGCTATTAAGGATAACACCGGAATAACAACTCAATAACACCAGAATAACAACACAATAACATCAAAATAACAACACAATAACATGTGGTAAAAGAAAGGGTAAAAAAATCAAGGTAGTAAAAAAATCTAAGTGACACCGGAATAACATCAGAATAACACCAGAATAACAATAACATCAAAATAACAGCACAATAACATGTGGTAGAAAAAAGTAAAAAAATCAAAAGTAGTAAAAAACATCAAAGTGACACTGGAATAACATCACAATAACACCGGAATAACAATAACAGCAGAATAACAGCACAATAACACGTGGTAAAAAAAGAGAAAAAAAAATCAAAGTCGTAAAAAAAATCAAAGTAAAAAAAAGCACAATAACAACATAATAACAGGAGGTAAAAAAAACGAGAAAAAAAATTAAAGTGAAAAAAAACAAAGTGAAAAAAAAAATCAAAGTCGTAAAAAAAAGCACAATAATAGCATAATAACACGAGGTAAAAAAAAAAGATAAAAAAATTAAAGTAAAAAAAAAAAGAGACACACTAAAAAAAAATAATTAAATGACAATGGTTTTATATGACAGGTAAGATTAGGTCTTGGCCATTCATCTCTAATATAATCTAGTGGCTGAGATTTCAAAGCACAAACTCATCATAAGAAACAAAACTTACAAGTTAACCTAACTATATATATATATATATATATATATATATATATATATATATATATATATATATATATATATATATATATATATATATATGAGATCTAATGAGTCCACCCTTTTTCATTGAGTCCATAAGTCCTCTTTAGGACCCTTAAAAAGATGAGATGAGGGGCTGAGATTGAAGGGGAAAAGGGAGGGATTAGTGCTAAAATTAGGGTATCAATCCTAATTAATTCTCTCTAAAATCTCTCTCTAAAATTTCCTCTAAAAAAAAACCCCTTAAAAATCCCCAAACTCTCCGTCTTGATCCACCACTAGCCGCCTACACCTCTACATCCCTCTTCTTTGAAACTACCTCTCCGGAGATGTGGCCATTCTTTGGCTTTGTCTCAGGAGGTCCGCCTTCATCTCTTGCTTTACAACCTTCCCTTTGATACCCGATTGCTTTTCTTCAGATGGGTTTCTGTTTCTCCGTCGCCGGCAGTGATCAGATCTTTTTTCCGGTCTCCTTTGTCTTCCCTTGTCCGATCCTTCGATGTTTGGGTCCTTGTTGTTGCACGGTCTTCCTCTTTGCCGGTTTCGTTCCTTGTCTCGGGTTTTGATGGTCTTGCATGTCCTTCCCAGGTGTTTGGTGGTCTTGCATGCCCCCTCCCCCGTCTCCTTGTCCTGTCTCCGTGTCTTTGGTTTTCCTCCCAGGGATGATCCCCCCATTTCCCCCATCTCTGGGTTGGTTTTCTTGGTTTTGTTCCCCTGTATCGATGAGTATAGCTACTCATCCGTCTGTTGCATTGTCGTGCTTTGTGGTCGTGATTTGGGTCAGATATGGTGATCCCCCCATTCCCCCCACCTATCGGTCCCTTTTCCTTTTCCATTATTGTCTGTCAGTGTCGTCTCTTTGTTCAGTCTGTTTGTCGTTGTGGCGGTGGTCCTGGGAGGAGTCGGTTGGTGTAAAGGGTGGCTTTGTAGTGTGTTTCAAATCTTTGGGGTGGTCCTTTTGGTGTTAAGAGTGGTAGATGTTGTGTGTTGGTTTCCTGTTAAGGTTCGTTGGGGCTTCGGGGTAGTCCGTCTTTTGTTGTTTTGGGTTTCGTGTATCGGTTTGGGTCTGTTGTGGGAGATTTTGTTCGATCTGTTGTTTTACGGGAGGCTCTCTTTTTTCGTCGTTTGTTCGGGTTCATCATGGTTTTTGGTTTGAGGTGTTGGTCTGATTTGGCAGTTTCATTTTGGGGCGGATTGTAGTGTTGGGTAGGGTGGTTGTGGTGGTCTTTTTCTTGCCATGTTTTTAGTTATAAGTGTCATGTTTGTTTTAGTCAGTTTAATTTACTTATCTTGTTCCTCAATAAAGATCTCCTTGAGAAAGCGTCCCCTTCTATGGTATAGGGTGTCCTGTCCCGTTACCTTTTGGGTCTTGCTTCAGTCTTGGAATCAAGGTTGGTGCCTTTTGGATCTGTGGAACGGAGTTTGGCTGGGCCGTGTCCTTGTTCTCATCTATCTACAGTGGTTCTTTTGGTTTGTTGGTCCTATGATCAATGGGTACGATTACTAAGGCGTAGGAGAGTAATCTCCACCGATGGCAGACTTCGTCGTCTTGCTTTTCACCCTTTTTATCTACGTTCTTTTCGCAAGAGCGTAAGTACGCCTTGTTATTGCCACCCGGCGGCTCGTATGTTCCAGCGGTCTTTGGACGTCAGTTGTGATGGTGAAGCTGGTGCAAATGCTCGTTATCCATATTCCGTTTTACTCCCTACTATCTTAAGTTTATTAGTTTGTATTATTGTTATTGTTTTAGTTTTAATTAGTGGATGTATTATGGGCTCGGAGAGTCTGAACCGTATGTAATACATCTTTTCGCCACTGTCAAAAAAAAATCCTAATTAATCACTTTCCCTCACTACCATCACTAATCAACCCTCTAATTTCACTATATAACCCTTCTTTTTCCACTCACTTCTCTCTCGTATCACACAAATATCATCCCTCAATCTCTCTAAAAACCAAAAAAATCCAAAAAACCAAAAAAAAAAAAAAAACTCCCTCCTCTCATCCTCACCACCACCGACCACACCCACCCTACTACCCCGACCTGTCAGCTACCACCACCACCACCACCACCAAATTCAAAAAACCCCAAAAAAATTCCCTCCTCTCATCATCACCACCACCGACCACTTTACCCTACTTCACCGACCTGTCAACCACCACTGCCTCACGCAACCGCACCAACCACCAAAAAAATCCCGCACCAACCACCAAAAAAATCCCCTTTTCCAGATCCAACAACCAGCCTTGACAACCACCCCACGACAACACGACTGCGTCGCATCACCCCACCGCAACCTCCTCTTTCCGCCACCTTGCTCACCACCATACACCAACGACACCTTCTATTCCTTTACGATGTCCGTCTCCCACAACCACCACGCAAATAACCAACCACCACAAACCAGATTAAAAAAAAAACTCAGATCTAATGTTAATAACACGGTTATGGTTGATGGTGTTTGTGTTGTCGTTGACGGTGTTTGTTTTTTCTTTACTGTTTTTGTTTATTGGGTTGTCTTTCACTGTTTTGCTTTTTCTTTGTTGTTTTTGTTTTTTTCTTTGGTTTGTTTGTGTGTCATGTCGTTGGTTTTGGTTTGTTTTTTAGTCTTGTATTTTCTTTTTTCTTTGGTTTGTTTGTGTGTCAAGTCATTGGTTTTGTTTGTTTTTGAGTCTTGTATTTTCTTTTTATTTCCTTTTATTTTTTTTAAACCAAGTTTGTTTATTGTTTGTGTTTATTTATATTTAAGTCGGTTTTGTTAATATTCAAACCCAGATCTAATAAATATATTTATTATACTCATATTTTTTTTACATTTACACTCGTATTTCTATACATTTACACTCATATTTCTTTACATTTACACGCATTTTTCAGATTTACACTCATATTTCTTTACAATTACACTCATATCTCTTTACATTTACACTCATTTGAAAAAGACCATATTTTATTAAAGTTACACTCATATTTCTTTACATTTACACTCATATTTCTTTACATTTACACTCATATTTCTTTACATATTTCTTTACATTTACACTCATATTACTTTACATTTACACTCGTATCTCTTTACATTTACACTCGTTAAAATTATATAAATTTGCACTCATATTTTTTGTGGAAATGAGTTGGTGGAGGAGGACGGCGGTGGTGGTGTTTGTTGGTAGTCGGACTAAAGTTTTACTCATAAAGGACCAAAGTTCCACTTATAAAGGACCAAAGTCACACTCAAAGGACCAAATTTACACTCTAAAACCTTCAAATTTACACTTAAAATACTACATTTACACTCGTAAAACATCACATTTACACTCGTAAAATGTTAAAATTATATAAATTCAAAATTTCCGTCACAAAAAATAAAAAAAAATCAAATTTACACTCGTAAAATGTTACATTTACACTCGTAAAACATCACATTTACACTCGTAAAATGTTAAAATTATATAAATTCAAAATTTCCGTCACAAAAAATAAATAAAAAAAATCAAATTTACACTCTTAAAATGTTACATTTACACTCGTAAAACATCAAATTTACACTTGTAAACTGTTAAAATTATAAAAATTCAAAATTTTCGTCACAAAAAATCAAATTTACACTCTTAAAATGTTACATTTACACTCGTAAAACATCAAATTTACACTTGTAAAATGTTAAAATTATAAAAATTCAAAATTTCCGTCACAAAAAATCAAATTTACACTCGTAAAATGTGATGTGAATTTTGCGGAAGCGGGAATCTCGTGATTTTGGCTTGACATTGTAAATTTTGTATTTTTTTTTAGAGAATTGGAAATAAGGGGAAAATAAAGGATATTTGTCGCGGTTAGACCTATAACCACGCCAATATTTGAATTGTTTGATGCTCGTCAAACAACTCGACTTAAACTTGGGATCACGTCCCTTGTTCAAGCAAGGTGCGAAATCGCGTTTCGACCTCTTGAGCCAAAGTACTTGTGTAACGACACAAATAACCAAGACAAGATTTTGAGAATTAACTCGATTTTTATAAAACAACACATGAAAAATAAAACTCACCAACTAGGCCTTATATAGCCTCCCTACATGGTTCACCAAGAGGGCATTAATGCCTTCTTTGAACCATAATTCCAAGGCTAATTTATTCTATCCTAGTTTTTCTACAAATTATTTTAAATGCTTATGGAAACTTAAACTACAACAAAAACTAGAAGAGAATACAATTAACTAGGAAAGGATTAAATGGAGGTGCATTGATCTTTTTCTTCTCCTTTTCCCACCCTTGACCGTGTGCCTCAAGCTTCCCTTCCGTTTTTTTTTTTTTTTTTTGCATTTCGTGATACGGTATTTTCCGGTAGAATTTTTATTTGAAGCTTCGCACCGTATTCACATCAATTCCTCCTTCTTTTAGAAGAATCGTCCCGATTCTTCATGACTCCCAATTCTTCGTCGCTTCCTTTTTCGAATTGTATTTTTAAAACGTCTAGGAAGTCGTGGTTGTAAGGCCTTAACTGCGATCCTTGAGGCGGCCGTGTTGCCCTCATCGCTTGATTCAATCTTGTTGCTTCCAATTGATTCCTTTATCCACGGCGCTATTGCTTTGCCTCGACCCCTCCTAGCATAAGGATTTAAACCAATCCAATCGGTCTCCTCGACTTGTCTTTCCAAGGTCCCTTGAGTGGCTATTGTCTTACCCCCGCTCCTCCTAGCATAAGGGTTCAAACCTATCCAATCGGTCTCCTTGATTTTTCTTTCCAAGGCCCTTGGAGTCCCTCCCATTGTTGGTGGATCACTAACCCGAACTCGCCTAAGAATGAACTTAAGGCTTCCTTGTCCCTTTGCTTCAAATCGATACATGCTTGCAACCTCGGTTGGCTCCTCTACTTGCGTCGTGAGCCATCCACCACGGCAAGTCTCAACTCGGGATGGCAAAGGAAATCCGTCCTCTTGAACGGCCACGTCGACGGTGGGCTGGTTGGATGGTGCGTGGCCTGCCGGTGCCTCGGGGTCACGGCCTGGTTGTGCCGCGGGTAGGTCCGGCAAGGATCGCTTGTCACCAAAGTCGACATTAGGGATTAGACCATTCCCGTGGCAGCCTTGGTCGTCGCGTGTGACGGGTCCGAATTCATCAATGGTTGGGCCGATTAAACCCATATCGTTCCGTTTGTTGGGGCCATGTTCGCACCAAGCATCATATTGCTCTCCTATCTCACGTTGGAGCTCCGACCAATGAAGTCCGTCCTCGTCGTTGTATATGTCGTAGATAGGTGGTAGTGAAAGGTTGAGAGATGGTTGGTTGAAAAGAGAATCGCATTCCACAGGATCTTCTATGCTCAAGATATCCGAGAGCCGAAGCTCTGATACCACATTTGATGTGAATTTTGCGGAAGCGGGAATCTCGTGATTTTGGCTTGACATTGTAAATTTTGTATTTTTTTTAGAGAATTGGAAATAAGGGGAAAAGAAAGGATATTTGTCGCGGTTAGACCTATAACCACGCCAATATTTGAATTGTTTGATGCTCGTCAAACAACTCGACTTAAACTTGGGATCACGTCCCTTGTTCAAGCAAGGTGCGAAATCGCGTTTCGACCTCTTGAGCCAAAGTACTTGTGTAACGACACAAATAACCAAGACAAGATTTTGAGAATTAACTCGATTTTTATAAAACAACACATGAAAAATAAAACTCACCAACTAGGCCTTATATAGCCTCCCTACACGGTTCACCAAGAGGGCATTAATGCCTTCTTTGAACCATAATTCCAAGGCTAATTTATTCTATCCTAGTTTTTCTACAAATTATTTTAAATGCTTATGGAAACTTAAACTACAACAAAAACTAGAAGAGAATACAATTAACTAGAAAAGGATTAAATGGAGGTGCATTGATCTTTTTCTTCTCCTTTTCCCACCCTTGACCGTGTGCCTCAAGCTTCCCTTCCGTTTTTTTTTTTTTTTTTTGCATTTCGTGATACGGTATTTTCCGGTAGAATTTTTATTTGAAGCTTCGCACCGTATTCACATCAAAATGTTACATTTACACTCGTAAAACTTCAAATTTACACTTGTAAAATGTTAAAATTATATAAATTCAAAATTTCCGTCACAAAAAATCAAATTTATACTCTTAAAATGTTACATTTACACTCGTAAAACATCACATTCACACTTGTAAAATGTTAAAATTATATAAATTCAAAATTTCCGTCACAAAAAATCAAATTTACACTCTTAAAATGTTACATTTACACTCGTAAAACATCACATTTACACTTGTAAAATGTTAAAATTATATCAATTCAAAATTCCCGTCACAAAAAATCAAATTTACACTCTTAAAATGTTACATTTACACTCGTAAAAATCACATTTACACTTGTAAAACTCAAACAACATTACATTTACACTTCTGAAATCTGAAACTCAAAACTGATTAATTAGGGGCTAGAGAGAGAAAGAAAAATTAATTAGTGTATAGAAATTTGATTAGTGGTAATTTTTTTGGTAATTTTCAATCTCAACCACCCATCTCAATCCAACCATCCAACATTTTTTTCCTTTTCTTTTTAATAGCCCTTAATCAAATGCATCTCAACCATTCATTGAGTCCATCCAAAGGCCCTTAGAAGGACTTATGGACTCAATTTGAGAGGATGACTCATTAGAATCTCTCTCTCTCTCTCTCTCTATATATATATATATATATATATATATATATATATATATATATATATATATATATATAGGCAAGATCCGATAAGTTTGACACTTTTCGTGAGTTTCCCCCGCATATATAAGCAAATGAGTTGACAAAACCCAATTATCAAAATTTGAGCCGTCATAATTTTCCCAGCTCTTTCTCTCTCTTTCTCCCCCTTTCTCTCTCTACTGATCAAACACTCTGTTTCATCAAAAAACCACGCGAAATTTTTTCATCAGTTCTTCAAATTTTGATCAACAAATTCATCAGTTCTTCAAAATTTGATCAACAATTCATTCATTATTTTGATTTTTTCAATTAAAACTATCAATTTGTTCATCAATTTTTCGAAATTTGATCAACAATTCTCCGAAAACCCTAATTCTTCAAATTCGATCAAGGTATTGATATTTCTTCCGATTTCGATTTAATAATCGAATAACTTGATAATTGAATCAAATAACAAATTCGACTTGATTACGTGTTTTTTCCATAAATTTCACTTCAACTATTTGAATTCAGACGATCAAACGCTTACTCGCTTGATAATATTCTTTGATAATCAAACAACGATGAATTGGTGTAAATTTGTGACATAATGCTGATATAATTACTGTTGTTATTAGGTTGATAAGTTTTTTGTAAAAATTACTGATTGCATGAAGATTGTTTTTATATTGTTACTCATTTTGTCATTATAAAAACAATAACAACTACATAATATAACAGTAATTGCATGTAGGTTCTCATTCATGATATCATTCAATATCTAGTATTTGAATAACTAGATTACAATAATACAATAACTGCCTTACAGTATTAAAATAGCTTTGATATTACATTAAAATAATTGTGTGTGCATTGTGGTGGACTAGGCTACCAATTTCACTAAAACCCTCCCCTCTCTGATAGAATAATTGCATTTGTATAGTACAATAACTGCATTATAACGTTAAAATAACTGATGTAGCAGAGATTGTTTTTTTCATAATAAATGTTACTTTATAGGATCTGACAAAAAAATCCTTACAATAACTACTCTTTAATAATGAAATAACTTTAATACTACATTAAAATAACTGTGTGTGCATTGTGGTGGACTAGGCTACCTATTTCACTAAAACCCTCCCCTCTCTGATAGAATAATTGCATTTGTATAATACAATAACTGAATTACAATGTTAAAATAACTGCTGTAGCAGAGATTGTTTTTTTCATAATAAATGCTACTTTATAGGATCTGACAAAAAAATCCTTACAATAACTACTCTTTAATAATGAAATAACTTTAATACTACATTAAAATAACTGTGTGTGCATTGTGGTGGACTAGGCTACCAATTTCACTAAAACCCTCCCCTCTCTGATAGAATAATTGCATTTGTATAATACAATAACTGAATTACAACGTTAAAATAATCAGTGAGAGATTGTTTTTTTCATAATAATACTATTTTATAGGATCTGACAAAAAAATCCTTACAATAACTACTCTTTAATAATGAAATAACTTTAATACTACATTAAAATAACTGTGTGTGTATTGTGGTGGACTAGGCTACCAATTTCACTAAAACACTCCCCTCTCTGATAGAATAATTGCATTTGTATAATACAATAACTGCATTATAACGTTAAAATAAGCTAACTGCTGCAGAGGTTGTATTGTTTTGTTTTGTATAGAATCTAAGATATTGAAATTAATAATACCATAACAGTTCTCCTGTTTTAATGTTTCCAGGCATTGAAATTAATACTACCAATGCAACAACTTTTTCTACACCTACTGTTGCGTCTGAAACAGGAGAAAATACTATCCATAATCTGGGATTGAGATATACTCCAGGTGGCAATGAGGAGTGGAATAGGATGTTAGAAAATGGTTTTAAACCTGCTCTGGGGTTAATGTTTGTAAAGCTGGAGGAGGCAATAGAGTTTTACAATTTATATGCTGTGGCTTGTGGTTTCATACCAAGAAAGTACACACAAACAAGATTCCGTGATGGTTTGATAGACAAAAAGTCAATGGTCTGCAACAGACATGGATTCAAAGAGGATCGCAAAAAACTCAAACCTGTTGTTGAATTTGAAAACACAGAAGAGAAAAAGAAGAGGAAAAGATCTGTAGAGCCAAAGAAAACAAAAATAACAAGATTTGGTTGCAAGGCAAAAATACGGTTTTGTGCTGTATTCAATGACCTTAAGGAGCTAATAGGGTATGCTATTGATACATTTTATGAAGGTCATAATCACAGACTCTGCTCACTCAAAGAACGGGAATTCCAGAAAAACGTAAGAACACTTAACCTTTACATAAAGCAGACAATTGTTAACAATTGTAAACTCAACATCGGGGCTACCAAGACATTCAGAATTATGGCGGAACAATCAAATGGGTATGCAAACATTGGTGCATGTCTCACAGAATTCAAGAACTTCAAAAGAAATATTAAATGTTATATAGGTGACAAGCATGCTGACATGATTCTCGATTATTTAAAGGCGCTTTCTGAATCACAAGATGGCTTTTACTATGCTTATCAAGTTGATGAGGATAATTGTTTGGCTAAAATCTTTTGGGCAGATGCACAAGCAAGAATGAATTATTCCTTGTTTGGGGACACCATCACCTTTGATCCTACTTACGGTACTAACAAGTACCACATGGTCTTCACCCCATTCACTGGTGTTGACAACCACAAAAAATCAGTGACTTTTGCTGCTGCACTTGTCGATCATGAGAACGATGGGTCATTCATTTGGGTGTTTAAGAAGTTCCTTGATTGTATGGGCAATAAGGAACCTCAGTGCATTATTACTGATCAAGATCCGGCAATTAAACTCGGGGTGCGTTCTGTATTCAAGAAAGCAAGACATCGTTATTGCATGTGGCATATAATGAAAAAATTTACCGATAAAGTTGAGTCACAGATTTGTAAGGAGACTGACTTTGTTGAGCGGATATGCGGAGTTGTTTGGGATACTGACTTGGAACCCATTGAGTTTGAAGAAAAATGGACTTAAGTGATTAATGACTTTGAGTTGAATGATAATACTTGGTTGACATACATATATGGCAAAAGGCACAAATGGATACCTGCTTACTTTAGGAATTTGCCTTTAGGCTGCCTTTTGAAGACTACACAAAGATCAGAGAGTCAAAACAGTTATTTCAAAATATTTGAGAGCATAGATGGCACACTTGTAGAATTTTGGTTGCGTTTTCATAGTGCAATGAAACAACAACGCTATAATCACAGATTTCTTGATGCTGCAAGTGACAACACATTGCCACAGGTTTATTCTAAGACAATGATTGAAAAACATGCCTCTAAAATCTACACACATACTGTTTTCTATGAGTTCCAAGAGCAAGTGCAAATGACTCCCTGTTCGTGTGCCGTTAGGGGGTTTTCTGAGCAAGTAAACATGCATATTATAATGTTGAAGATGCCTACACAAAGCATAGAATATTTCAGGTTATTCAATTTTATAAACATAATTGTCTTTTTACTTTAACATACAATAACTGTGATAAAAGAATACAATAACCGTGTTTTACCATTAAAAAAATCATGTGAAAACTATACAATAATCACAATTATGCTTTACAATAATTGATGTTGAGTTTATTTGCAATTGTTCTGATTTTTTTCCACAAATATATTAATTTGATAATGCTTTACAGTAATTGATTATGCTTTACACTTGCCAATTTGTTACAATAATCAAGGATATGCTTTAAAATAATTTGGGAAGAGCTTTACAATAATCAGATACATGAGAGCTTTAAAATAATCAGAGGTATGCTTTAAAATAATTGGGCAAACACTTTACAATAATCAGCTACATGAAAGCTTTAAAATAATTGCATTTGATCATTTGAATAACTTAATAATCATGTGAAAACTACTTTGTAACATTATATTAAACATAAAAAAACTGAAGGACTTCTACCTTGGTGTTAATTGCTAGTCTGCATAAAATAATTCATGTTGAACTATATAATAACTCTGTTCTCCTTTTAAAATAACTACACTGTAATGCAGGTTACTCACAATAATGAATCAAAGGAAACAACATGTACGTGCAAGATGTTTGAGAGGAAAGGAATCCTTTGTAAACACATTATATGGATTATATCAGGAAAAGGATTGCAAAGCATACCGGAGCAGTACATCGAAACCAGATGGACGAATAAATCATATAGAAAGCCTTTGTATGGACTGGATGGAAAGTTATTGCAAGACTACGATCCCACTGATTTGAGAAAGTTGGAATTATCAAGGGTATGGTCAGAGTTTTATGCAACAATAAGTGTTCTTAACTCGATGCCTGAAAATCAAATCAAGGAGCTAAGTTTGATGCTTTTACAATTCCGAGAGAAAATAAATCCAACCAAAGAGAGCTTGACAAAGGATCAAGAACTAGAACTGCTCTTAGGTTGTTCAGCAAAATCAAATATTACTGTTCTTCCACCAAAGATTGCAAAAAACAAAGGAAGCGGCAAGAGAATGAAATCAAACAAGGATAAGGCAATTGAGAAGGCGAGCAAACCGAAGAGGCTATGTAATAACTACAAACAAATGGGACACCATGACAAAAGAAACTGTCCAAATCTGTTTGTTGAGCATGCTTTGGAGGAAGAAGATGAAGAGGAAAATGAAATGGAGGATGAAGATGAAGAAGAAGAAGAAGAAGAAGAAGAAGAAGAAGAAGAAGAAGAAGAAGAAGAAGAAGAAGAAGAAGAAGAAGAAGAATGAAAAATACATTACGCTTTAAAATAATCAAGATTACGTTTTAAAATAATCCATATTATGCTTTACAATAACCGCAAGATTGCAAAATAATTGTGTTAGACTTTTTTACAAATAATCAGGGGTATACTTTACAATAAGTGTGTTAGACTTTTACAATAATCAAAGTTATGCTTTACATTAATTGATGTTGATTTTTTTTTTGCAATTGTTCTGATTTTGTTCATTTAATAATACCTTGCGCTATTACAATAATCATGTGAAAACTATACAATAATCACAATTATGCTTTACAATAATTGATGTTGAGTTTATTTGCAATTGTTCTGATTTTTTTCCATAAATATATTAATTTGATAATGCTTTACAATAATTGATTATGCTTTACACTTGCCAATTTGTTACAATAATCAAGGATATGCTTTAAAATAATTTGGGAAGAGCTTTACAATAATCAGATACATGAGAGATTTAAAATAATCAGAGGTATGCTTTAAAATAATTGGGCAAACACTTTACAATAATCAGCTACATGAAAGCTTTAAAATAATTGCATTTGATCATTTGAATAACTTAATAATCATGTAAAAACTATACAATAATCACAATTATGCTTTATAATAATTGATGTTGAGTTTATTTGCAATCGTTCTGATTTTTTTCCATAAATATATTAATTTGATAATGCTTTACTGTAATTGATAATGCTTTGCACTTGCCAATTTGTTACAATAATCAAAGATATGCTTTAAAATAATTGGGGAGGAGCTTTACAATAATCAGATACATGAGAGCTTTAAAATAATCACAGGATATGCTTTAAAATAATTAGGCAAACGCTTTACAATAATCAGCTACATGAAAGCTTTAAAATAATTGCATTTGATCATTTGAATAACTGTCTAGAGATATTACAATAACAGCTTAAAGGCATTACAAAAACACTAACTTGTTCAGTCAATCAATAACAGCGACATCAAATTTGTCTAGTCAATCAATAACAGCTATCTAAACATTGGATTATCCAACAAATCCATCTAGAATTGTTTGCTAAATCCATCTATAATCAATCAATTGTTCTTTTATGTGTTTCGCCGAGAAGGACCGATGAATTTGTTGTTTTAACCCTTTTTCCTCCCCGATCTTCTTGTCTTTTAAAAGTTCTTTCTCTACTTCCAATATACTCGCTTTGAAAATTTCCACTTCTTCCAAAAGAGACGCTCTTGACTCGTTGACATCTGACATCAACAAAATAGCCACCATCTCAAGCCATATAGGAATCCTCTCAACTTTCTTCTTAACCGCATACAATCCTTGCTCGTGCTTCCCTTCATATGTGAGCATGTGAAACATGGTGAAAAATCCCGATTCCTTATCAGCCTTGACATTCGCTTTCCATTCAAAATCAACATTCACGAATGTAAATGTGTTAATGAGAACTCCTTCTTTTGCTGTTTTCCTTGTATCCAAAAAGTCAGAAAAACAATCAACCTACAGCATGTACAAACAAAAAAATGAATTAGAAAGCACGACTATACAATAACAAGTGTAAAACAATACAATAACTTTGTTACAGCAATACAATAATTCTGACTGAAAATAGCATTTGTATATGATCAGGGGTTAGAAAAACGTACTGCAATCTTTGAAAGTCTGTAAAAATCGGATTTTTCCCAATCTTTATGCGACGTATGGTCCATCACATCAACCGTCTTGTTCATAAAGTTCACACAAACACAAAAGTAGTACTTCTCTAAAGACAACGGGATGAAGACAAGGTCCACATCGATCTCAGAGTTTACAACATTTTCACCTAAATAATAGGACCAAAAGCGCACAACCTTGTCTTTTCGGGTCATCGGTTACATCATCACTATCCCCTCCTTGCTCTAGCATGTCTTCAAAGATTCCCTATAAATACCATAAAACTGTGAAGAAAATTGAAGATAAATGATTAAACATTCTACAGTAACTGCACAATGAAAAACAGATCATACCATATGTTGTGTCCCAAGGAACATCATCACTGGCGCTTCTTTCTCCTTAACCTCCATGAAATTCAAGACAACTGACCAGGCAGCTATTATGCGCAACTCAGTGTAATTTTCGGGCTTCGTAGAAAGAATATCAGACCTATCCAAGATAGCATTGCCCGCAGAAAACAAAAGTTCACTGCAAAGGAGTAAAAAAAAAGCTTAGTAATATTTTAAAAACACTATTTAAAAAATAACTACCAGCAACAATAACTGAGTTTTTCATAATACAATAACTATGTTAATGTAATACAATAATCGATTATTGTACTACATTAACATAGTTATTGTATTATGAAAACTCAGTTATTGTAATTTGTAAAAAAGATAGAATAATTGAACTTGTAGAATACAATAACTGCAATACATTATTAGAATAATCACACAAACTTGTTTCTCATTGAGTTTGGAGAAAAATGAACATACTCATTTGCAAGATTGTAATCATCCAAGAAACACTAATCAACAACTTGTTTCTTCTTGCTTGGCATAGCACGTGTATATCTGCTGTTAGCCCTCATAACTTTTGAAACAACAACAAGATTTGTATCTGCCTTTCCACAGTTTATTGAGCAGCCAAGACCGTCAGAGTTCGGTCTACTACCTCGGCTTGATCTAACCATCCCAGCGCTCATAGGTGTATCAGGCATACTCTTTTTCACAGGCCCCGGAGTATCTACACCATCATCCGGTTCCTCTGCCATAACCCTAACAGCTTCCAAAGCATCTGCTTCAGCCCTTGCCGCTTCCAACTCAGCTAGCTTACGCTTCTCAAGCAAAACAGGCAACAAAGGTGCCTTTGCCTTTGTAAAATCATCAACCAAATCCAACAATTGTTTCCTAATTTTGTTGATATCGGCTAAAACCAAGATGGCAGCTATCTCAGCTCTATATATGATCATTTTCAATGGGTCATGCAACTCTGATGTGAACAACTTCCCAGCATAAAACATCATATGAATCATGACAAAAAAACCACAATCCAAATTCTAGGACCCTTCCGATTTCCACCCAAAAGCCACATTTACAAATTTGAAATTGCAGACCTCACTGCCTCTTTCAAAACCTTTCTCGACAAGAAAACTACCAAATATTTCAACCTGGTTACATTTTTAAATCAAAATTCATCACTCAAGAACAAAAAACATAACTAAAAGAAGTAGATGAAAAAAACTTATAATAAGGTACATACAATAGAGTTGGTAGCCAACACCCAGATACTATCTTCAAAATCATCATATACACGATTGTCAAGATAGTCCACAGTCTTCCCCACAAAATTAACAACAACACAGAAAAAATGACCTCCAAAATGAACAGGGATAAAAACCTGGCATGATAAAACAGGCGTACATAAACCTTTGTTGTTCTCAACAATAAAATAATCAACAGAAGAAAGAAAGAAGAGAAAGGATTGGAAAAATTACCAAATCGGCACCAATGTCAGGAGAACCTTTTTGTTCTCAATGACGAGTGTCCCAAGCATTATAAATTTCCTTTCGTATAAATCTTTCTCATCATCATGACTTTGATAAGCTTAAACAAAGAAGCCTATGAAAAATATTACCACACTATAAGAGAAAATGAAGTATCAAAATTGAAAAAACTTGGTTAACTGAATACAATAACTACTATTCTGCTTTACAATAACTATCACAACAATAACAGCTTTAACTGAATAAAATAACAGCTAACTGAAGAATAGGAAAACTGAAGAATAGGAAAATTGTTTTAACTGAATAAAATAACAGCTAATATACTTTACAATAATCAAGTAACTACAATAGAATAACTGTCATAACATTGTAAATTTACTAATATAGAAATATATATAAAACATTTCACATACCGAATGACTTGTACAAAAAAAACTTCTTGTGGGGGATAACCCTTTCCCAGCCTTGACCATCATGTCATTAAGTAAAAATGACCAGCAATCAATCACATTCGATGTGATCATAATCTTAGCAGACAGTGAAATAATGTCATCTCGAGTTAACATGTTGTGAAATGAAAACACAACCAAATCCTCCCTGCCACATAGAAACAAAATTATATAGTAAAGATAAAAACCCAAACAACAATAAAAGCTTTTAAAAAGTAGATATATTAGCAAAAAAAAAAAAAAAAAAGAGAGGGAACGAAAAACATATAATGCTTACCCAATTCGTAGGTCATGATCGTGCAGAAAATAGTAATCAAGTACAGTCTTCCTCCGCATTAAAATAGGAGCAAAAAGCTCCTTGTACTTGCACAAAAAAACAGAAACTACAACTGCATCAGGATTGGGTGATTCACAATCTAAATCACACCCTATACCACAATTCCCAAAAAACGTATGCTCAGGCATAACGTCTGAATGCAGCAGGTAAGCACTTATAACAGAATTATCTTGCATTCTATCCCCAACAACAGCCTCGTTGACAACTTTGTTAACAACGTCATCCACACTACTCAAGTCCACAGCTTCATTCTCAACATCAATATTATCAATGCCGTCATTAGTTGGCACCTCCTCATTCGGTTTCTCAACCGCTACATCAGGGATCTTATTTTTACCTTTCTCTCGAGAATAAATCACCTTATATTTTTCTGGATCAAACGCTAAACCCCCATTCCTTTCATCTTTTCCCTTTTCATGCTCCCCCTTTTCATGCTCCTTGCAAAAACTTTTATACAACGGCAGTTTACTTCCCGCATGTTTCATTTCCTCAGCTTTATCACAAATAAAATTGAAATATTTAATGAACAAAGAATCATCGTCACTAATGAAAGCAGGAGTCGAAGAAACTGAAGTGGTTGTCGAAGAATCTTCAACTGTTGAAGAACCACACTCCTTTCTCATCGCTTCCTTCCGTTGCGTGTACAAATGGAGAAATATGTCAACATCCCTCTTCATCATCAAAAGATGTGCTTTGGAAACCTAAGAAAAAAGAAAAAAAAGAATAATTATACTAAGTCTTTACAATAATTATACTAAGTCTTTACAATAATTATACTAAGTCTTTACAATAATTATACTAAGTCTTTACAATAATTTACAATAATTGAAAAAATAACTGCTACAAAGCTTTAAAATAACTACACTACACCTTTACAGTAACTACACAAAAATGATTGAAAGAATGATTGGAACTTACATTACCCTTTGCTCGAATAACATCATCAATATCAAAACAGTCAGATAGTTCCAGATACTTTTTCCGAGGTTCAGGTTTATCAACGACTGCACATACCTCAGCAGCTTTTGCTTCTCTTAAGCGTTTGCAGACAGGATACACACCATTGACATATTCCCCATTCCCTAGCGAACCAGAATTGAGCTCTGAAATACCCCTACTAACAAAAGACTTCTCATCTCAGTGCTTGATAAGAGGAGTCTCAGAAGACATTGTATATTCCTTAAAAGACATACGATTGAAGTATGCCACCATAACAACAAGTATGCAACCACGCAAAGTAGAGGACCCAGTTCTACACCGCTCAACACCTTCAACTCATTTATCAAACATATACCCACACCAATCCAAATGGTGGATACGTGAAACATCTTGCACCGCTTTAAGAATTGAAAAGTCAATTCCATAATTTGAAGGGGGAGCAAGGACAATGGACATATCATAAAGCACAAACAGCCTCCGAAATTCATCTCCCCCTGTGGGAAATAATCTGTATACTTCCCTTTAAATTAAGGATTATAACGAATATATAGTGATGATAACTAGTCATAAAATAAATTGCATAAACAAAATCGTAAAGGATTAACAAATAACCTTCGGTCCTAGCTTTTATGGCCTATGAACAATATCGCAATGATATTCTCCTATCAGTTGCACCCAAGACGATATGAGATATGCCCTTTTGATTTTGTTAGAATCGATCCCTTTTTCTGTAAATTGCTAGGGTTTTTCTTTTTGTGTTTTTAGATGAGAGGCAAGAATGAATTAGAAAATTTAGGGTTGAAAAAATAATCTCCCTACTCCTCTTATTTGCACCGAAATAAGGAAGTCCAAGGGGAGATATTTTTCTCCTAATTTCGGCCCATAATACCGAAATAAAGAGAGATTATTTTTCTCCTTTTTTCGGTTATTTACCTACCCAAAAATAAGGATATTAAATCTTCTTATTTTGGTAGTATACAAAACGTATAAAGTGTATTAAATATAAATTGTCATTTATATTATACCGCATTAATTAATACGGGTCAATAATAATTTATTATGACAATATCGTATAATTTATCATTTGCTGATTAAATATAACCGATTACATTTAATTACGAATTAACATATTAATTCGTCCAAGCTAACATTATATACATTAATTAAATATAACTTATTATATTCAATTTACGAATTGACAGTTAATTCGTCTCAGCTTATATTATTTAATCAGCATTAAATAATTGTCTCATCAACACAGTGACTAACTGTTTAGTCATATAAGGCATCAATGTGATTATATTTTCATACAATCACATTTCTAAACACATCCTTTAGGTGTGACTTTTAGGGACCAGTTGATCACCGCCATCTGTATGATAATAACGTCAAACTTTCTAGCAAGCCAACCGTTATTAGGTAATCGTTAATCAACTGATAAAATACGAAGTATACCCTTGTGAACCTATAAGAGATTTATAAATGTTATCACACTAATTTCTGGAGGACACAAGCTCCAACAAACTCCCACTTGTCCTCACAAGTGTATGTGCGATAACCGATTCTCATATCCTAAAATTTCTCCCACTCAATGTAAAACAATTTGCAAATCCGTATTCACAAAGGTCGTATTTTACAAGCGATCATTATCAAGAGTGGTTTCCCCGACTAGAGAGTAACTTAACTGATAAACGAATCATCATTCGAGCATGGCCATACATTTCAGTTACAACTCCTCGAGTGGCCCTGAGAAATAACTATACCTGATAAAGGTTGGATATTTTCCTCAACTCGAATCCTGCAGATATAAGCACAGTATGAAATGACCCAGAAAAAATCTACTTAGCCTCCAGTTACGATAGACCGTGAGAAAGAAACCAAAGTCACCCAAAAACTGACTTAATCTCAAGAGACGGTCGATAGTCAAAAGAATCGACTCTAGGAACACAATGGATGTCCTATCCACGACCTGGCACCGAATGTTTTTAAACATTTAGGACTCTATTATGTTGTCACAAAAAAAATTTGTCCTACGAGGTATCGTTATAATCTCGCATCTGTGATCGATCAGTCAACCGTTTGACTTATGGCTCGTTGAAATCACCATCAATCGACTACACAATATAATAGCCAGAGTTATTAGCTCTTGTAGGCGATTACGGACCAAAAAAAATATAATGTAAATCAGTTCACTTTGTGGTGTTCAATGCTGTCAGTACAATCCACATGAAAACAAAATATTATATTAAAACGATGAAGTTATAAATAGTATATGAAAAAGATAATGTATCAAATCCATAATCAACTACTACAACTCAGGAACACGTTTAATTCCCATGGAAATAACGTGCCCTTCATGCTTATCAAAATTCAACGGTTTAGTGAGAGGGTCCGCGATGTTATCATCCGAAGCTATCTTGTCAATCACTATCTCTTCTTGCTCCACGTAATCACGGATCAGGTGAACTTTCCGATGTACATGTCTAGATTTGTTGCTAGACTTTGGCTCCTTAGCCTGGAAGATGGCACCTCTATTGTCCCAATAGATGGTGATCGGGTCATTCGAACTAGGAACTATCGTAAGTCCTTGTAAGAATTGACGCATCCATATTGCTTCCTTAGCTGCTTCCGAAGCGGCATAGTACTCGGATTCAGTGGTAGAATCTGCTACAACACTTTGTTTGGAACTCTTCCAACTGACCGCAACACCATTAAGAGTGAAGACGAACCCGGACTGAGATTTAGAGTAATCTCGATCCGTTTGGAAGCTAGCATCTACGTAACCGATTGCGCATAGCTTAGTATCGCCTCCATAAGTCAATACCCTATCCTTAGTCCTCCGTAGGTACTTGAGGATATTTTTAACAGTTATCCAGTGTGTTTCACCTGGATTCTTTTGGTACCGACTCGTCATACTCAATGCATATGCCACGTCTCGATGTGTGCATATCATGGCATACATGATTGATCCTATTGCAGATGCATAAGGAACACGACTCATGCGCTCAATCCCTTCAGGCGTCGTGGGTGACTGAGACTTGCTCAACTGCATCCCAAACGTCATTGGAAGGTTCCCCTTCTTGGAGTTGGTCATGTTGAACTTCTCAAGAATCTTATCCAAATAAGACTCCTGACTAAGTGATAACGTCCATCGTGATCTATCTCGGTAGATACGGATTCCCAAAATACGTTGTGCCTCACCCAGATCTTCCATCTGGAAATGGTTCTTCAACCATTCTTTAACCGAAGATAGGAGAGGAATGTCATTCCCAATCAAGAGTATGTCATCGACATATAATATCAAGAAAAAAATCTTGCTCCCACTCGACTTGATATACAAGCATGGTTCCTCGACCTATCGAGTGAAACCATACTCTTTTATCACCTGGTCAAAACGATGATTCCAACTCCGAGAAGCTTGCTTAAGTCCATAAATGGAACGCTTAAGCTTGCATACTTTCTTAGGATGTTCAGGATCTATGAAACCTTCGGGTTGCACCATGTACAACTCTTCCTCCAAATAACCGTTTAAGAAGGCGGTTTTCACATCCATTTGCCAAATTTCATAGTCATGAAATGCGGCAATCGCTAAGATTATCCGAATGGAACGTAACATGACTACAGGTGCAAAAATCTCATCATAATGCAATCCGTGCACTTGAGTGAAACCTTTTGCCACTAGTCATGCCTTATAGGTATCTGGTTGCGCGTCTACAGAACGCTTAATTTTGTAAAGCCATTTGCACTGTAGAGGTTTTACCTTATTAGGTAAATCAACTAGATCCCATACGTCATTCTCATACATGGAGTCAATCTCGGATTGCATGGCTTCGAGCTATAGATTTGAGTCGGAACAGGCCATAGCACCTTTATAGGTAGCGGGTTCATTACTCTCTAGGAGTAAAACGTCATTCTCCTCGACCATACCAATATATCATGCGGAGGATGAGAGACTCTACCCGACCTCCTAGGTTCCTCAGGAATATTAACCATATCATCAGTTGGAGGAACAACTTCCTCCATCTATTCCTCGGTTGTTGGTTCTGGAATCTCCGACAGCTCGAAGGTTCTATTACTCGTCTTGTTCTCGAGAAATTCTTTCTTTAAGAACGTCGCACTAGCCACAACAAAAACTCGATGTTCGGTAGGCGAATAGAAGTAATGACCAAATGTTCCTTTTGGATAACCTATAAAGTATGTCTTGACCGATCGCGGGCCGAGCTTATCCTCGTGTCTCCACTTGACATAAGCCTCGCAGCCCCAAACCCGAATAAAGGACAAGTTAGGGACCGTTCCTTCCACATTTCATATGGAGTCTTGTCGTGACTTTAGTCGGACTTCGGTTAAGTATAAGAGCAGCTGATAAAAGAGCAAAACCCCATAATGAATCAGGCACTACCGTGTGACTCATCATGGATCGAACCATATCAAGTAAGGTTCGATTTTCCGTTCGGACACACCATTTAATTGAGGTGTTCCAGGTGGAGTTAACTGTAGAACGATTCCATAGTCTTTAAGGTGAAACTCATTTGAAAGATATTCGCCACCCCGATCTGAACGGAGTCCTTTAACCTTTCTACCCAGTTGGTTTTCAACCCTGTTCTGGTATTCCTTGAATTTCTCAAAGGACTCACTTTTATGCTTCATTAAGTAGATATATCCGTATCTACTCAAATCGTCCGTGAAAGTGATAAAATATCTATAGCCATCTCTAGCGGTAATTGACATAGGTCCACAAACATCTGTATGTATGAGTCCTAATAGGTCACTAGCACGCATTCCAACACCTTTGAAGGAAGTTCGAGTCATTTTGCCAATGAGACATGATTCACACGTGCCATATGTAGAAAATTCGAATGCAGGAATAGTCCCATTATCGACGAGTTTCTTTACGCGTTTCTCATTTATGTGTCCCATTCGACAATGCCATAGATAGGTTTGATCTTTGTCACCAACTTTTAATTTCTTATTATTCATGTGTAATACTTCCGTGGTTTGATCTAAGATGTAAATTCCATTCATGAAAACCGCTTTGCCATAAATCATTTCATTGAAAGAGAAAATACAGCTATTATCCTTTATTAAAAATGAAAATCCGTCTTTATCAAGTACGGAAACTGAAATAATGTTCTTAGACAAACTGGGTACATAATGTGATTATTTAAAAATAACTCAAAACCACTAGGGAGTTGGATTACATATGTTCCCTTCGAGACACAGCAAGCAACTCGGCTCCATTCCCGACTCATGCAGTCCACATCACCCTTTCCGAGAGGTGTGATGTTTCTTAGGCCCTGCAAATGATTACACAGATGAGAACCACAACCAGTATCAAGTACCCAAGTTCCAAAACTTGCATGGTTAATCTCAATCATATGAATATAAGATGACATACCAACAGGAACGCCGCGACCTGCTTTAATGTCCTCACGGTACACGGGACAGTTCCTCCTCCAATGTCCAGTCTTGTGACAATGGTGGCACTCAATGTCACCGCCCTTGCTCTTTGCCTTGCCCTGTGAGACACTAGTCTCACCGGGCCCACTCTTACCGTTTCCCGGCTTCTTGAATTTTGGCTTACCTACAGTTAGGTCGCCTGGAGCTTTGCCCTTACCTTTACCCTTGTTGGAAATCGTGAGAACATCCTGCTTCATGCTCCCACTCAATTTCATATCCTTCTCGGTCTATACGAGAAGGGAGTGTAGCTCATGAGGACTCCTTTTCAAGTCATTCATGTAGTAGTTCGCCCTGAAAAGGGCAAAACCATCGTGAAGAGAATGAAGCATTCGGTCAATGACAATGCTCTCACTGATTTTGCAATCAAGTGCCTCCAATTTATCGACATTCTCAATCATGTTAAGAATGTGTGGGCTAACCGGTTGGCCCTTTTGGAGTTTCGCATCAAAGAAGCGACAGGTATGCTCATAAGTAACGATTCTCGGTGCTTTTGAGAACTCGTTAGTGAGCGTGGTGAAAATCTTGTTCGCACCTTAGGCAATGAAGCGTCTCTGCAAATTGGTTTCCATTGCAAAGATGAGTACGTTCTTTATCGCACCCGCTTCCATAACGAAATCACTATAAGCAAGTGACTTGTTAACTTTCGTATTGGGGGCTGGTTTGACCGGTATTGGCTCAGTTAAGTACTTGAGCTTACCGTCAGCAATGGCAGCATTCCGTAGTGCTGCCTCCCAGTCCGCAAAGTTGGACCCATCATTCTTCAGTCGCGTGTACTGATTCATGTTGTCCATAAAAACATTCAGCCAGGACTCGCGTCCAAGTGTAGCACTTGGCATTGGGATTTCGTTATTTCCAGCCATTTGTTGTAACAGTAAAATAAACGTGTTCTACACTGCGAAAAGAAGAATAAATAATAAGCATGTGCATCGATTTTAATTTAAGTCTAATGTAATACTATTATAACGCGAAGACTCATGCATTTATACAATTGACCTTCCTCAAGAATTATATAAATGATCCCAAGACTCAATTATCTGTAAATTGATAAGTCAACCTTTTAGCTAATTCTACTGTTAGAATTCTTGGTCAATAAATTTCTGTAAATTCTATCTTTAGTCCATCATAATCACGAGAAACTCTTCGGACTATAATGTTGAGATAAACTAAGTCAACACAAACTACTTACCCAACGTAGAAGGGGTCATATTATGCCTACCGACGAAGAAGGGATTCATATTTGTTTGCCCTTATAAAGACTAGTCTCAATTTCCGGTTTTAGAGGAAGATCCTATCAACTTTGTTTTAATTCATTTTAAGTGAACTAATATCTAGCATGCGTGAATGAATAAACTAAGGTGATGGCTTAAAAACATGTGACATCTGTATGTCTATGAAAACTAACATACAACCTATATGTGTCAATTTTCATGCATTTTAGTAGGTGGTTTGGTTTTAGGCGGAATATGATGCATTAACTAGCATGTTAATGAAAAGCAATAAGAACGGTAAAACGTAAAACAAAATAAAGTCCTAGTGTGGCCTATCCTATCAAAATGAACATAAATACAACTTTGGAATCCATCCATGGACCCGAGAAGCTTGTCTTGATGTTCCATCTTGATCCATGTAGCGGGAGTGAGCTCCAATCTCCATCTTTAGTCTTCTCAGAAATTACAATTTAAAAATTACATAATAAACCTATTTACATTCGAATTTCAAAACCGTAATAAATAAAGAAAACCAAAACGGAGATACGAGATCTCAAATTACATTAAAAAGTATGTTCCCATCATTACGAAAACATAATTTGACTAAGGCCACACTAGGTATTACAAATTACAACCGATTGCAAAAATACGTAAATAAAACCATTCAACGATTCATTCAACTAAAATAAAATGCATCAACTAAAATAAATTAAACATACAAGACATAATTCTTTAATTATGTAGATTAATTTTATCCAAACCACCTATTTAATTGATTAAATTAAGTGACAATTCCTCACTTACTCACTATTAACTTAATCTTAATTCATATTAGACTTGTAATATGAATTTAATCCATCAATATTTTAAACTGCTTTAAAATAATTAGGTATCTATGAATTATGAACCGCTTCACAATAATCAATTGGCCAAAAACAAAACAAACAAAACAAAAATGCCATTTTTATTTATTTGTTCTCGGCAAATAAAAAAAAAACAAAAAAAATTTTTTTTTTATACTCCAGCTCTCGGCATAGCTGCAAAAAAAAAACAAATTTTTTTTTTCTTTTTGCTGCTCACGGTTGAGCAGCCCAAAACCAAAAACAGAAATCTTTTTTTTTTCTCTTGGTCACGGCAAACCAAAAAAACGAATTTTTTTTTTCATGGCTAAAAAAAACGAAACAACAAAAAAAACAGAAACCCTAATTTTTTGTGTCTCGGCTGGAAAAAAAATAAAACAGCCCCAAATTTTTTTTATCAATACGGCATTATGCCCTAATTGCAAAAACATGATATTGATGAACAAAAATCGTTTATTGTTGCTATTAACAAGATTGGCATATTCATCTTATAATTTAAACATGTAAATATATGAAAACATGATTCTAAACAACAATTTAGAACTATTTATGCCAAAAACATTATAGCAAAAAAAACAATTTTATCATCAACAATTAGACGATTTCCATTTACATTATGATTTAATCCTCATTAAACCTAACATCTACAAATTTATCATATGATTATTTTAACTGATTAAAACAACAATATGAAAAATCAAAATGGAAATAAATCATCAAACAAAAAAGAAAAAAACCGGATGAAAAAAAAAAATTTCCCTCGGCCAAAAAACAGCCGAACCTTTTTTTTCTTTTTTTTTCGAAACCCTAAAATTGTTTGCATCCAATTTTATGAAAATCATCAAAATAAAATCCGTGGCCTTTGCTCTGATACCACTTGTGGGAAATAATCTGTATACTTCCCTTTAAATTAAGGATTAAATCGAATATATAGTGATGATAACTAGTCATAAAATAAATTGCATAAACAAAATCGTAAAGGATTAAGAAATAACCTTCGGTCCTAGCTTTTATGGCCTATGAACAATATCGCAATGATATTCTCCTATCAGTTGCACCCAAGACGATATGAGATATGCCCTTTTGATTTTGCTAAAATCGATCCCATTTTTCTATAAATTGCTAGGGTTTTTCTTTTTGTGTTTTTAGATGAGAGACAAGAATGAATTAGAAAATTTAGGGTTGAAAAAATAATCTCCCTACTCCTCTTATTTGCACCGAAATAAGGAAGTCCAAGGGGAGATATTTTTCTCCTAATTTCGGCCCATAATACCGAAATAAAGAGAGATTATTTTTCTCCTTTTTTCGGTTATTTACCTACCCAAAAATAAGGATATTAAATCTTCTTATTTTGGTAGTATACAAAATGTATAAAATGTATTAAATATAAATTGTCATTTATATTATACCGCATTAATTAATACGGGTCAATAATAATTTATTATGACAATATCGTATAATTTATCATTTGCTGATTAAATATAACCGATTACATTTAATCAGGAATTAACATATTAATTCGTCCAAGCTAACATTATATACATTAATTAAATATAACTTATTATATTCAATTTACGAATTGACAGTTAATTCGCCTCAGCTTATATTATTTAATCAGCATTAAATAATCGTCTCATCAACACAGTGACTAACTGTTTAGTCATATAAGGCATCAATGTGATTATATTTTCATACAATCATATTTTTCAAACACATCCTTTAGGTATGACTTTTAGGGACCAGTTGATCACCGCCATCTGTATGATAATAACGTCAAACTTTCTAGCAAGCCAACCGTTATTAGGTAATCGTTAATCAACTGATAAAATACGAAGTATACCCTTGTGAACCTATAAGAGATTTATAAATGTTATCACACTAATTTTTGGAGGACATAAGCTCCAACACCCCCATCATCCCCCATATCAGTAATTGCATTATAAACAGTAGGGATAGTAACATAATTTGTCCCTTCTACTTTAAACTTCTTCCGGAACTCGGCTTTCAACGTTTCTTGTGAAGACAATACGCTATGTCCAGTGTAAACAACCTCAACCTTATCACCACCATTTGGCAATCCAAAAACATCATACACATAATCTTTTGACAGAAAAAATTTGACATCTCTTGCTTGAAAAATATGAGCAGTAATATTAAAGTGTTTTACAAACAATGGTATAACACTCAATGGTAAACTGTTCACTTTAAAATCAAGAAAACCACCAAATCCGATCTCAATGACAGCCTTTCGCTGATTTGGACCAAGTTGTTTTACCAGATTAAACAAACCATTAGGACGACAGCTCACTTTAATGTTTAAAGACTTGAAAATGGAAAATCAAGCAAAATATAAAAAGAGTAACACATCAAATAAACAGAAACACATAACAAGGGGGCAGGACACATATACTCACATGTTCAATCTTGGAGTTCGGGAACCTTCGAGCTTCTTTTTGGAAAATTTACTTTTCAAAGCGTTTCAAATCGACTTTATTACCATCTCCGGGCTCCCTGCTACGTTTAGGACCCATTTGTTTTTATCAACTGAGCAAAGAATACAAAATTATCAGAATAAACACAAAAAATATGACAACAACTAATACAATAACTGAGTTTTAATAATACAATAATCGCATCATGATGTAATACAATAATCGTACTTGACTAAAATGATAACTAAATAATACTACGTATAGAATAACTAAATTACTATATTACAATAACTATCCCAATACATTACAATAACAACATCAATATATTACAATAACAAACTTTTCATATTAAAATAACTGGACTTGACTAAAAGATGACTTTAAAACACTAACCAAAGATCAATATCTAAAATAATACTCATTACAATAACTGGTTTTCTAAATTACAATAACTAGCACAGATACATTATAATAACAACATCAATATATTACAATAACAAAAATAATTCCAAACAAAACACACATTATGTTCATTAGAATGTACAGGAATTCAAGACAAAAAGAAAAACCTCAAGAAAAGATACAAAATTGAAAAAATGAATTACGAAACCCTAAATTATGCGAAAACAATGAAAAAATTTAATTTAACAACAAAAACAAAACAAATTAAACTATATACTAAACAAAATGAAGAATAAACACAGCAAATAAAAGAAAATCAAGTAGAAAACAAGAAGAGGACAAATGCAAAATCAGCGGAAAAATTTAGAAGGACGAACAAATTGAGTTCATTGATTACCTGTTGAGAGAAACCGAAAATGGAGTAGATGGACGAACAAATTGAGCACAATAACTGAAGTTCAATTGACGAGAAGCACGAACGAAAATGGAGAACACCAGAAACTGACGAGAAATGGAGAACAGCAGAAACTGACGAACGAAAATATGAGAGAGAGAGAGAGAGAGAGAGAGAGAGAGAGAGAGAGAGAGAGAGAGAGAGAGAGCAGAAACTGACTGAGAAAAGTGGGAAAAAAAGAAGTTGAATTGTAAAAATTTGGTTTATATATGAGATGTAAAATTAAATCTCAGCCACATATCTTATGTTAGATGAATGGTCTAGATTTAGAGGGGTAACTCACCAAAAGTACCCTAATTCATTTGATCCTATTTATATATATATATATATATATATATATATATATATATATATATATATATATATATATATATATATATATATATATATACATATATAAACACAAAAATTACGAAAGCATGTATTACTTGTCTCACGATTATAAGCATGTACGGGACGTAAGTAAAGCAACCATGTTCATATAAATCAGAAATAAATTAACACGCAATCATCAAGCTAGGAAAGGCGTATACAACACACAACACCAACAAGTACGATTTGATTATCATGCTATTATCCACATTAATGCTCATACCACTTCCGTCACAATTCCAAGCCCAACCAATGTACCGTCACCACTTTTATCCTATTCATACCATACCATACTTCTATTGAAATCACAACTCTTATGAAGATGCATAAAATAAAGCATACAACTTAATTCTACCATCACCAGACTACTCGGTCGAATATCAGCAAATACTCGGTCGAGTACTTGGTACTCGGTCGAGTATCAGATGCTCGATCGAGTTTTCGAGGCCAGAATCTGCTATTTCACAACTCACACTCATGACATGAAAAATTCACCTGCAAAACACGTATCACACCAACAACCAAGGCTAGAATTACGGTCTTAACGACCCAAACAATACGGAGAAAAGAAAATAAGTATTGGCCTTATGGTCGGTTACAATCATCCAAAGTAAAATCATAAGTCAAGAGAGATACGAAATCCAACAAAATATCCAATCAACCAAAACAAACTAAATCAAACGGAGCTCAGATGTCCGCATCCTCATCCATATCCTCGCCACCACCTGTGCCGGATGTCCCGGCTGTGACACCCCGCGGTAAGGCGGAAAGTAAACTACTAAATATATGCGGAAAATGAGAAGTTTTTAAAACTTTTATTTAATAGATAGAGCTTAGCATGCGGGAGTCACTAACATTCAACGAAAGGAAAATACGGAAATAAAAACGGGGGTTTAAACAAATAAAATGGTCAAAAGTGGGGAAAATATATCCCTCGAATGACATAATGAGAAAGGTGAGACTAAGCTGTGAACAAGTAAACTAAAAGTTCGGGGTACTCGCTAGCTCACACGTCTAACCCCACATAAGCCTCTTCACCAACCTGTACCTGTCATTCATGTAAACATGAACGCCACAGTCAGTGGGGAGTAACTCAAGGATCCTTCCAGCCACATTAAATCGATATAAACATAACAAAGAACTCAGATAGGTAAGCATGTTAATTAAAATGTAAATAACTTGAAACACGAGAGAACACGGGATTATATATATAATGGATTAATAAGAGAAGACACAATAGGCTAATAACTAGGCAATTTATGGACATACTCAATTAAATAAGAAGGTAAAGAAATGAGATGTAATTAATTATGGAAGTATGTCATATGCAACCATCCGACTATGCAATATCTTTACTAGCTACCCTTAGATTCACTTTTCCCTAGTAGGACTACGATAATAATACAGTCCTAGTCCTATTATAACCTGGCCAGACTCGACATGCGGTAGAATGGTCCGCACCCAAAACTCAATCGACAGAACGGAAGTCGAGTACCTAACTCTCGGCAGAACGGCCAACGAGAGCGGCGAAAATAAGATAAGATATCCAACTCTCGGCAGAACGGCCAACGAGAGCGGCGAAAATAAAATAAGATATCCAACTCTCGCCAGAACGGCCAACGAGAGCGGCGAAAATAAAATAAGATATCCAACTCTCGGCAGAACGGCCAACGAGAGAGGTGGAAATAAAATAAGATATCCAACTCTCGCCAGAACGGCCAACGAGAGAGGTGGAAATAAAATAAGATATCCAAATCTCGGCAGAACGGCCAACGAGAGAGGTGGAAATAAATTAAGATATCCAACTCTCGGCAGAACGGCCAACGAGAGAGGTGGAAATAAAATAAGATATCCAACTCTCGGCAGAACGGCCAACGAGAGAGAGGCGGAAAATAGTCAAGCAAGAAGGCATAGCATTATGGCATTTTCCACAAAGATACAACTCAGCTCAAGTAGCTAGTTACAATGAACCATGCATACTTGAAATATGATAGACACATGAAAATAAGTAAGCATTAACCTTCATTAAATGTGCTAGGTCGATTCATTAAATTTTTATTTTGCAATGAATCAATAACAGTATTTGAAGAGGAAGTTTATCATTTCAAACTAAGTAACTATCAGAAATTCAGGATTTCAATGCAGTTTTTATATGACGAAGTTATTTTGAAATCTTACACTTCCCTAGGTTATCATAAACAGTTAGCCAGCGGTCAAATTTAAATGTGCCTACTTTCCTATCATGTCCCTTATGTTCTTTTGGCCTTATCACATTTTCCTTGTTGGTACATTCAATTCAACTCAGTACTCAAGAATTCCATCTTGGATAATACGAGTATATAACACACAAAAATGCTAACATGTGAGTGATAGTGACTATGGCTGCCTATACTTCCCTCACATAAGTTTCTGTCTCCTGAAACATTGGTCTAAGAGTAAATGTAGTGAATACCTCCTAAACCTAGAAATTTGTGTGTATGACAAACAAATTAAGGCCACTAGCCGACAACTACGGACATAAAACTATTGTTGAGGAACATGAAACAATCTTTCACCTATATTTGTCCAACACTAAGAATTGAATGAATACACTGTCCTGCTGTCGTTCTTTTCATCTTTTTCTTTCCTTGAGTTTCAGACATAAAATAAAAATATTGTAGCTGACCCAAAACAGACTGTGTACAGCACCTACAAACGCCACATTTTCCGTCTCAAAACAGTCCAAAACAACATAATTTCGTGCCAAAAACAGCACCAACACACGTCCTATTCTCGTCCCAAAATGGTCCCCATAAACAGCACCAATACCCACTGAAAACGACACCTATACCGAGTCCATTTAAGACGAGTTTTAAGACATGAACAAGATAAAATCACACAACCAATCACCATTTTCATACCCCACTTTCACCAAGAAGAAAGAAGGCATAAACTTTCTTCACAAATAACATGTAAATGTAGTATAAGACCGTCACATTCTACAATAACTCAAAAATTGCATAAAGATTGGAACTTTAACACAAGTAAGCATCAAACACAACAAACTAGCACACAAAACCGACTTAATGTCGAGTAATCCTATCACCGTTACCTTACTATCCTCTAATCCTAAAGAGTGTCGTCAACAATGTAAGAGTCTTCCTCCGGGTTGTCTAAACTAGCACCTAAACAACAACAAAAAACGAGTTAGAGATGGAACACGAAACTGAAATGGGGCGGCAGGGATGACGTGTGAAAAAAGGCGACACCTTTCTTACATAGAAAGATAGAGGACGAAGAGAGGAAGACAATGACGTGAGAATGAGTCGATTCCGTCAAGAATTGAGCAAGGTATGGGGTTTTTTGTGTGGAGGGGCAAGTATGTTAACGATGGTATATTTTGTTGGGGTATGTTTGCTGGAAAATAGAGGTGTAAGGAGATGAATAGGCTTTTAGATTATTAGATGAGTGGAGGGGAGTGTATGAGAGTTAGGTCCATAAGTTACTTTAGGCCCAAACACTAAAATTAAGTCGATATGTACTAAAAACTCGCCTCAAGGCCTACTATAACTTGAGACGAAATTATTATCACTATTATTATTATTACTAACATTATACGACCACGGCGATATTTTATGAAAATAAGTATTAAAATATAATTGTTTAAATAAACCGATTTGAAAATTATTTTAAAACCGTAAAGAAAAGCGCGGGTGTTACACCCGCTCCCTGATATGCTCCGGATGAGTAGCCACCACCGCCGGTCCACCTCTCCGTCTCTTCTAGCTGGCTACCATAGTTGGCTCCCCACGGTTTCGTGAGACAGCCATACTCGCAGCTCTCCGATGACCTCCGTGAGTTGCGGTCTACCCCGTAGCTATGGAACACTCCGGGTCGTTCCCCGGCCTCCTCCACCATACCAGCTGCGCCAACTCCGTCCCTATACCCTGTTTATAGGCCATCTCATGCATATTCCGCAACACCAGCATAGTAGAAATCCGCTTGGTCAGCTCCACTGATCTGCATCCTAGGGTCGTGGACCGTAGGGTATGACGAGTACTGGGTCGGGTAAAAGCTCGGTGTAGTATATGAAGGCCCGGTCTCGACATCTCTGGTCACCCTCCCTCCATGGTGCTCGCGAGGTGTAAGAACAGTCGCTTGCTTTCCCGAAGTAGTGATCGGCTCAAGCAAGTGTAGAAAGATAGTGGGGTCGATCATATTGTACTGGTGCTGAGGTCGAGGTTCTCCACTACCCGAGTCATACTCCTCTAAGTGGTTGACCACCGGTAGGTTCTCCGGAACAGGAAGTATCATCCACTTGTTCCCTTTCACCCTTCAAGCTAAGGTCCCGTCATCTAGCCTCCTAAGCCACTTAATGTGGCACCAGTACTGTTCATTCATAGTGGGAGCAGTCTCAAACAACCCAGTTTCCGATGCTGGTGGGGCCTCAAAGTCAATAAGTCTCTGAGTTAGGCGGGTTACTATGGCTCCGCGACTAAGGTAGCGGCTCTTGGATCGAGCCATAAGTGCCAAACTGGAGCACACAACCCCGGGAGCACTTTAGTAAAAGCGCTTCTCCCGTCGAGGGTTAAGATAGGACACTAGGAGCATCACCTCATGGGTGTTCAACTTACTCACATCATCCCGACCAAACAGTGTAAACAAGTCATCATCCTTAGAAACATGCGGAGAGACACATGTTGAACATCATTAATCAACATGTCACTCGAGCTCGAGGCGGGTCTGCCGATAAGATAGGGTAGGTAGCGGCCTGCCCCACTATTAGTCACAACTTCACTCAGGTATCCCTCCTCCTCGACCTCTAACCCGAGGTGTTCAGCAAACTGGTCAAGGGTCATCTCATGGTTGGCGTTCAGAAGACGGAAACTAACTATTTTCCCAATCACATCATATTCAAAAGAACTCAAGAACTCTAAGGTAAGAAACGGGTAAGACTTCTTGCGAAGGTGGTACAACCCATCCATCCCCAAAATCTCGAATACATGTGATATATCCGAGTCCACACCCAAAGTTGTCAAGATCTTAGGGTCTACACAACGAGTAGGTCTCGTGGTTTGAATCATCAAAGCCACGAAAGCAGCCCGTTGTTTGAAGCTAGCAAAGATTACCGTTGGGTACTTGTCTACTTGAGGAACAAGCGGTTCTTGACTCGATTGACCCTCCTAAGTTGCATTATTGGCACGAGTCCTTTTCTTTGAAGTTGCTCTTGGTTTCGGCATGCTGCAAAAATACAAGTTCAACATGAATTTTCCGGAAATTACACCATGGTAAAGGCGATTTTTCAGTTTATACACTTTTAAGACGAAGTTTTAAGAAGGATTTTTCTATCAAAAGACATGAATTTTCAACTTGGTAGAGCATTACTACCATCAATTGAACCATTAAGAACATCATAGTAGCAATCTAGGTGATCAAAAATCAAAAGTTTGGGCAAAACCTTAGAAACTTTCGGTACAAATCGGGAATTTTTGAGCATGGAAACTATCATTTACATGAGTAAATCAATGATTAAGAGCAATTACTACCAAGCTAGTACCATACAAACATAAATCCTTGAATTATAAGAGTAAAATTTTCAAATTTGGGGCAAGTTCCTCACTTAAGTTTAAAAGAAAATAAGGAGTTTTGATAGTTGCATTACCTTACATCGAGATTGATTAGGAAGAGCAAAGGCAAGAACAAATCTAAGAACAAGATTAGCAAAAATCACCCCAAGTTTGTGTTTGAGAGAGAAATTTTGATGAGATTTATGTGAAAAATAAGGATATGAGGCGGAAAAATAGAGATAAAAGGGTTATAGGGTTTCCGGAAAAACACGAGCTTAACCGCGAATATTTGGAGTACTCGGCCAACTACTGGACCTAATCGGCCGAGTAGCCTCTACTCGATCGAGTACTTGGTCTACTAGGTCGAGTACTCAGAGGTCAGTAGCTGGCCTAAAACGCCAGTCTGAGTACTCGACCGAGTGCCTATATACTCGGCCGAATTTTGGTTACTCGGTCGAGTATCCATTTTACTCGGTCGAGTATACCTGTACAGTAACGAAATTTGAAGACTTAATGAATAATTCCCCTACAAAACAACCAACATTGTTTGGAGTTCCACTCATCTGGAACTCGTCACGCTTAAACCTTACTTCTATCAAACATTAGGAAACTTATTGATTACACATCCTACGACGACTTGCTTACACAACACACAATGTGTTACACATAGTTCCTTTACCGAATTATCCATGTTACAGGCACACATAAACTGCTCGAATCAGTTACATTACCAACTATGTGTAAACAAAATCATACGCATCCAAACATCTATTCCATTCAAACATGTATTGCTAACTCAAGTTGTTCATACACCTTACCATCTCTTTACATGTAATACCATCCCCATCTATCATCACTTCCCTTGTCAAAAGCAACCATACATAAAACTTTAAACCACTACGTAGCTCATTCATAAGCACAAGCACACATCATTACACGATCACTTGCATCCTAGCTACTTCAACCTTTGACTCCAACACAAAGTAACTTTCAGAGAAACCACATATCACAGATTCAACACACACTTATATCCCCATACGTTTACCTTATGCGACGTTGCTGGCTTAAGCATGATGGGGCCCGGATTCTGAGATGAGGGCGCCTTCTCACCCAAAATCGACATAAGAGGGCTCCCAACACACATACACCAAGTTCATTTTAATTTGACACCCTACATTCATTTAGTTCTTTGGTTCAGGTTCCAAAATCGTCGCTCTGATACCATTTTGTAAAACCCCAACTTACCAAGGAGCCTTGACCAGACCTTCCCTAGTAAGTAAGGGCGTTACCATCTCGGTTGCCCGAGGTAAGTATATCAAATAAACAATTACAGAACGTTTATTAAATACCCTTACAGATTAAACCAACGTGACAAGGATTACAACTTTAACAACTGAAAGAACTACTCAGCATGAGAGACAGCGGCAATTTGCTAAACAGCGTGATGACTCGATTCCCTTCCATGACCCGCAAGCAACATGCCAACCAACACTTACTAAACCAACTGCTCACCATCCCCGAATGGATCACCATAGTTTTGAAAATATAAAACGGGGCCAATCACTTGTATCACCAAGATAAGGAAAATAACAAGATAACATCTGAGTCACGCAATACACATTCCTCCAAACTCCACCAGTAACCAGTAACCAACTACACACCGAAGTGTATAACCCTGTCAGGTTCCCATCGCAACAAGAGACCCTCACCGCCAGTGGGGGGGATCGTAGCCTTGCCCACCTAAGCCCCGCTCATCGCAACAAGCGTATTATAACCCATGTTCATTAATGTGCACATCCCCCTTATGACGGGAACCACAAGGGGCGAATCAAGGGCGTGAAGCCATTCCCGAAGATGACTCCACTCAGCCAAGGGCGCACCTTGCGAACCATAGACAAACAAATAACCAAGCCAATCATCCAAGAATCACAAATTCAATAACAATACTAATCATGCTAATACATCAATCATTATCGTCTTAAATCAATTAAATAGGCAACTGAGTACGGAAACCCTACCTTTTCGCTATTCTATGAAAGTGCGTCCATCAAATAAGCCAAGTAAGACTCCATGACGAATCCTTAAGACGCAGACCGATGCCGACGAAGGTGACAACTCAACTCGGTGACTCCATGTAACACCCCCTTCTTACCCAGCCAAGGTAATTGGGAGATGTTACCTTCTCGGTTTCCCGAGGTAGTGAAATCGAAGTCGCAATTGAGAAACAATTAACATAAATAAATATTTAGTGGATTACATAGACATAAATGAATAAATGAAATGAATAATACAACTCATGACTATTAAACTAATCTAATCAACTATACTCGACTCGAATGTCATCACGGCTCGTCCAATTCTCCCGCATGCTACCAAAGCTAACCTGTAAATAACTGCTCCCCATATGATTGAAAATATCATATGGATCGACATAGGACACTACGGAAATAGGTGACAATTACACAGACATAACAAACGTCAGTTTCAAAAATAAATAAAGTGTGACACGACTCGAGTGTGTGAATATGCAACATGACTATGATATGAATGAGACACTATCAAACAACCACCACCACGGTACCGGGACACGCCTAGACATACCAACAACCACACTGGTACCGGGACACGCCCAGACATACCAACCATAACAAACAGGTACCGGGACACACCCAGACGTACCGGGTCCGGAAGCCAACCGGCCCCTGCCAGACGTCGTGCCTCAACCACACGAGTCCCTCCGTGACTCAAGCCATCAATGTGCACATCATTCTTGGAGTGGGAAGCTCCAAGAGGTGACTTAAGTATAAGACAGTCTCCCAACCGGCTTACGTCTCCAAAACAACAACGAATCCTCTAACATATATCATAATAACCAATATATGAACCACACCCAACATATCATAATCATCCTCTTAATGATGTGATTACCACTAAACATGTTATAATGCAAATGCCCTAATTATGTAAGACTAACTACAACATCAACATAAACAACATCACATTATTGAAACCGAGTAGGATTAACCTACCTTTTTGCAATCTCCTCAAGCTACTCGTTTCCGGACCGAAACCGTCTCAAGGAACCGTCTCATCCTATACAAATCACATGATAACCATCACAATACATACTATACTAATATACACTACAAAGCCCCTTATTATTACCCCTTAATTACCCTTATTACACATACTAATTATTAATTAATTACCCATAACGAATTCCCCCAAAAGTTAGGGTTTAAAAGACTAGAAAAGGGTCGATCTTTACTTACAAAGTGAAGGAAATGAAGAGGAAAGTGGGAAATCTTCTAATTCAAACTTGAATCCCAAGTAGTAGGTGTTTGTGAGGGTTTAGAGAGAAGGGAGAGAGTTTGGAGAGATAAGGAGGAAGATAGAAATGATTTTAGGGTTAGGGAAGAAAAGGGTTTAAATCCCGTATTCTGAAACAGCGTCACTCGACCGAGTGCCGAGTCCACTCGGTCAAGTGGACTCAATTGGCGAGTGTACACTTCACTTGACCGAGTGGACCCACTCGATCCGCTGCAACACTACTTGGTCTAGTCTAGGTCTAGTGTAAGGCTATCCTTCCCTCCCGAGTGATCTTTTATCGGCCTAAAGGTCCTCTCACGTGTCCCAAGGTCTAAGTACGGGTACCACAAAGGCCGGGTTTTACAATATTCCCTCCTTAAAAATGAACTTCGTCCCCGAAGTTTCACCTCACTCTTCCCTTTCCGACTATTCCCTCAATTCTCATGTGTACTCTCTTCCCAAAGTTCGGTGTTCCATTCTCACTACTTCCTCTCAACTCTCACTATTTACTCACCTTTCGTACTTCCTTTTTCCTAAACTTCCGAATTGTTACACTCACTCCCCGTAAAAGAGAACTTTGTCCCGAAGTTCAACTATCAACCTCAAAATACAGTCTCATACTCTCATTACTAAGTTCCACAAATGACTATGTTCCAGGTCATACACTCTCTCCTACTTATTGTAAATCCATAAATACATCAAATATGGTCCTAATGCCATTGATATAACCTTACTCTATGAGCCAAAATGAGTTAGCAACCTATAAGGTATTTTCCGACTACAAAAGCTTGAAGTATATCTACACCCAAAAGGAGTTGAACATGAGACAAAGTAGATGGATCGAGCTTATTGGGGACTATTGATACCCGTCGTGAGGTGTCAAAAATAAGATTTATAATTTCCAACTACAACTATAGCTAGCGGCAGTCGGGTCGAACCACAGAGAGGCAGATGTAAATTCTAGTTGTCTAATAAAAGTCTAAAGTAACAATTGTGGGGGTTGATTCGAATTGGTCTAAGACTAGGAATAAGTAAAGACAATAAACTAAAAAGATGGATTAAACAGATAAAGAAGGGGTACTAGGATGGTCGGTTCATTATAGCTGCGGCGGCAGCATACTAAACAGGTCTAAATCGAACACAAGTGAGGCGGGAAACAAGAGGTCCTCTCGGTCCACTCTTAACAAATAGCATCTTTCGATCTCGCTATAGGTCCCTAATATCACTAATACTAACTCTCGTCCTGAAAAGTGACTAACGGTCTAAACTATACCTATCTTTCGATCTCAAGAGACTGACTTAGTCATCTTAATTGGTGATCAAATAACTTTCCCTATCTTTCGATCTAATGGGTCAGTCATAAATTAAGCATCTAACTGGTCGCATGCATTCGATTCGTTAAATACATCATTAAAATCAATTAAAACGAAAGGTAACCTCACGAGGTCGATCGATCGACCACGAATGGCGATCGATCGACCGACACGCTTAATCAGCCGTGTTCAATCTATTGCCGCCTATACTATAACTCGCCTACATCCTAGCACAATTGATTTAGCTACTCATGCTAAGGGTAAAAACAATAATAACGATGATAAAACTAACTACTGAATTCATGCTTGAAACGATAAAGTAAACAATTAACATAAACAATGATTTGGTTGCGGGAATCTAGCTAGCAATTCTATACTAATGATGAAATAAAACAATAAACTGAAATTAGGATAGATGAATACCGAATTTGCAGAGGAAAGATTAGGAATAAGAACCAAAGATCCAATGCTTAACAATAATCCAAAACCCTAATTCCAAAACTAAATATTATTGTATGAAAACTTGAGTCTAAATCGAGATGCCTAAAACTGAATGTTTATGTTACGTTATATAGCAAACATACGTAACTTTTATTTCCAAAACCTAAAACATAGTGGGCTTATGCTTCCTCAGTCTTTTAATTCTAAATCTGGAATAGCAGTTTGGTCGATCAATCGCTAGAATGGTCGATCGATCAGTCTTGATGAAAATGTAGCTTCGGAACCGATGGTTGGTCGATCGACTAAGGTTGGTGGTCGATCGACTGCTTGAGCTGCTACTTGTCTTTTATAATCTCGTGGATTTGTCTTTTGGGCCTTGAATTGCGCACCAAGCTCGTTCCTCGGGTGAATACTCCACGTCATATGTAATGCAGGATACTCGGGGACGGATTTAGCTCGATTTCTGCTGGACTCTTTACATTTCTGCAATAATGTACACAAATACGGAAGTAGACGTAAGTAGGGAGAAATGTAGCATAAACTACATGAATGAGCTCTGAAATGCGTGTAAAATGGGATGTAAAACATCATATAAAAGACACGCATCAAACTTCCCCAAACCAAACCCTTGCTTGTCCCCAAGCAAGAACTAGACTCGATCTAATGACCTAATGGAACGAGTTCAATCTCAGAGCGAAATGCAACATGTAAAGCCTAAACCAATTTAATGCAATAACTAACAATCAATTAGTAACATGAATCATGCAAATGAGTTATGTAGTCGTTAAAAACTGCTGAACCATCAACCATAGAGACTTATCAAATCGGACTCTCACGGGTCGCTCATATCACACATAAGCACAGATGAATATATAAGAGAATAGAAAGAATTCATTTTGTAAAGACTCTCACCTAACTGCGACCTATAAGAACATGCCCGCAATATAATATGAAAACAATCTCTATGACCGTACATACGCATTCCAACCAACAAATGACCATGACACATGCCGAGGTATATATGTGGATATGTGAGGTATGGGTAAGAAGAGGCAAAATATTTTATGGTAAAGTGGAGGTACGGGTGATCAAGCTAGTACCAAGACGGAACCAAATGGCAACATCCTTCTTCTTGCTCATAATCAAACGGAACGGTGTTATAGCAAGCATAAATCTCACAATCTCCAAAATAGTAGTAATCAACTAACTCCCCATAAAATATAAATGATACATGGGAGCAAAAATCGCCAAAAGATAAAGATTTGAATTATGCGAATTGACTCTTTCTCTTTTTCTCGAACCTCAGTCGATCGACCAAAAGGGGCAGTCGATCGACTGCATCAAACAGTGCAGAGCTCTTTTCTTTTTTCTTCTTTCGAATCATTTTTTCATCTTTTTTTTCTTTTTTATTTCTTTCTTTCCTCCTTTTCATCTTCCCAATAACGTCTCAACAGAGCATATGCCACCAAAAATGAGTAACAACCCCAAGAACACAGACTACTAGCTTGACAAGGGACAGGCTAAATGTAGGATGTAGTAAATGGGACAAAAAAGGATATTTTTGGCAGTGTGGAGTTCATGGGTGAAACGAAAAAAGGGAAACCTCTACCACATGTGTCAACTAACCACAGACCGAATGCGTACAGGTATTAAGCAGATTAAGTTCATATTTATGCACATTTATATGACATGTCTCATAAGGAGTACTACTCACATCCTAGATAAACTGGTCATAGATGTCACCAGTTATAGGCTCTAAATCTCAGAAATATGATGTAGTTTGCCAATTTTCAAAGTCAAGTCTTAAGTTCAGCAAATAATTAACGAAAACTCGTAGACTATGCATATACGATTCTACTAATAACAATTCTACTAATAACATGTCAATTTAGCAAGGTTCGGGCAAAACAGGTGCAAATGCTATATCATCCTTGAAATACTACCGTTCCGACTCAACCTATATGCTAAAATAAACGTGCATTTTATGAAAATTTTGAAATTTTTCTCAATTTTTTTTTTTGATTTTGTATATGTGAGAAATGAAATAAACAATGCAAGACAGAACTGTAAACGTGAATGCAAGCAAATGATATGCGACGCAAAACCCTTCCCCAAACCAAATCGCACAATGTCCCCATTGTGCAAAATCATGTAATGAAGAAAAGAGAAATGGGAATTTGCGGGAAAATGAAGAAAAATGACATGAAGTGAAAGTAAAGAACTCACAAGACTTTAAGCGCAGCAAATGAAACCTCCCCAAACCAGCGTGAGCTAGGAGGTTTCAGTAGCCAGCAGTGCTACTAATAAGTACCTGAAAGACAAATAAAACCCACGCATAAAATCGAGAAGACAATTTTAAAGCGGTAAATATGTGCACAAGTGATAAAATTTAGAAGAAATAAATAATTTGACGGAAAGTAAAGTGGAGTAGAAAACTCCCTTAATTCCGCAAATCGACCAAACACAGCAGGGGAGAGGTCGTGAATAGGTACAGCAGCGTCCTCGGTCGATCGACTAAGGATGGCAGTCGATCGACCACCGTCTCAGGAACAGTAGCTCCTGGAAAGTGCAAAAAAATCGATCGACGACCTAAGCGATCGATCGATCGAAAAAACTGCAAGATACTCCTCTTTTCTTCGTATTTGCTCAATTACTTGAGCTAATGAGGTCTTAAAACCTGCAAGTGCACAATAATACGCGCCCAAAATTGCGCAAAACCCAGAATAAAGTCTAAAGTACTTAAAAATCCTAAGCAAACAAGATAAATGCGAAGTTTCGCGCACACAAAAGCAATAAAAATTGTCTTAACAAAAGCAAATAAAATGAAGTTTATAAAGAGCTCGATCAACTAATAGTTGATCAAGAAAGACCACGGTATGGCCCACTTCGGCTTCCGGCTACTAGAGGTAGCCTCAACGGTGCTTATCTTAGCAAATTTGCACCCTTCTTAGCTTCCACGTCGTCCGTATGGCTCAACGGATCAACATTCTCATCATCTCCCAAGTCAAGGATCTCTTCGGGCTTGTCGAGAATCCAAATCGACTCTCGGCTTTGACCGGCTCGTCATCAACTACCTCATCAATTCCATAGAGTGCAACCAAGACCTCCTCTTTGAATGATCGGCTTCTTTACAATTGGAGCAACTTGCAAAGACTTCCTTCCCCAAACCCCCCTGTGACATCTAAAACAATGATTCTTCCTCCTTTTTGCTCCCTACCTGGGACGGAGGGGTTAACAGTAGTAGTAATAGAGACAGGCAATTCGGGAAGAACAAAGTACGATTTCTTTTCGAAACCGTGTTACAAGTCACAGCCACATGGGGTCCTTTTTCTTAGCAGAGTTGGGCAAAAACAATAGAATGCTTTCCCACTTTAAAAGTCAAGGTACCTAGACCGACATCTATGATCGTTGCAAGCGGTGTGCGAGAAATGGCCTACCCAAAATAATGGGTATATGAGCATCCTCGGGCATGTCAAGTACAACAAAGTCGACGGGGAAGAAGAACTTCCCTATTTGGACAGGGATGTCCTCTAAGACTCTATTGGCTGGACCGCAGATCGGTCACCATCGAATCGTCATATCTTTTGCGAACCTAGTCAATTTGAGCTTTCGGCTAGACTCAAGGGCATGACGCTTATACTAGCTCCTAAGTCACATAATGCCTTCTCAATAGAGAAGGTACCTATATTGCAAGGAACAGAAAAGCTACCCGGGTACTCTAACTTATGGGGTGCAGTGTGAGACAAGTAAGAGCAAGACTCTTTGGTTAAAGCAACCGTGTGCACATGTTCAAGCGACTTTTTCTTAGACAGGAGTTGTTTCATGAATTTAGTATATGCAGGCACTTGATTGACCAACTCAAGGAAAGGTACTTGTACATTCAAACTACGGATAACCTTTTCAAATTTACTGAAAGATACCTGTTCCTTTGTTGGCACTAGTCTCTCCGGATATGGGGCTGTAAGAAGTACCTTAGCCCTTTCCTCTAAGTTGCGCATGCCGGCATCCGTGGACTTAGGCTGGAAGTCCTCTCGCTTTCTCCTTGTTAAAGCTCGAATCCTCCTCGCACCGTCTCAAATGCGAGCCATTAACCGTCATCGGATCGAACTTCGGAATTGGGACGAACCCAAAAGACTCGGGTCCGGCCCTAACACTTTCGGAGTCGTCGTGCCCGAAACAAATAGTCCCTCAAGTTATCGGCCATCGGAGGACGAACAATCTCGCTATCGTGATAATCTTGGTCGATCGACCACTAGTCGATCGACCAAGGTGCACGATTCGAAAAGCTGTCAGAACCCGCATATCGATCGATCGATCGATATACCTGGTAGACGCCTTTTTCTTTGAATTATTCGTTTCAACTTTCTTTTGACTCGCATCCGCCTCATTCTTTTCAACAGCATCCTCGACCATGGCAGGCCCCTTCAGGGTGGACCCACTCGCAATGTGATGGCGTTTAAGGTCTCCTTTTGGTCGGTTTGAGTCGGTAAGTGTCCCGGAGCTCGAGAGGTACTCTTACTAGCCAATTGAGCAATTTGGCTCTCTAGTAGCTTCATCCCGGCCTCTCGTGCTTGGGACTCCTTCAACAACAAGTTTTTGAACTCAAAGCAAAATCGAACCGTGAGATTGTTGTTGTTGCTGCGGCACCGATATTGTTGTTGCTTTTGATGAGGGGGCACATAGGGTTGCTGCTGCGGAGGTGGAGTTTGTAACACCCCCATACTCCGAGTGCCTTACCAGGACCACTCAGGTATGAAGACATCACCATCTCGGTTGCCCGAGGCATGATAATCAAATAGACAAAACAGAAACAACATTTATTATAAGTAGTTTAATGAATGAGTACAATCCTCGAAACCAAACCGAAAGTATAATACATTATTCCAAACTATCTTTCTCAATCGAAATATAAATAAATGCTAAACTACAAATGGAAGACTCTATCTTCATGTCGTGGCCATCCACGCTATCCCAGTATCATCTCTATACTGTTCAATATCGCTCACCATCCCCGAATGGATCACCGCAGTTTTACAAAACAACACCGGGGTCAGTACTAATCACACAATCAATATAGATAACAACAATAAGACAAACAGACAATTGAACCACATCACACACACACATACACCACCAACTCCCATCATCTCAATACCGACCGTTCCTTTGGACCCGCCCCGCGATGGGGACCGCATGCCGTTCCCACCTAAGCCCCGCTCATCGTACGAGCGATAACCCTGTCCATTAATGTGCACATCCCCTTTCGTGGCGGGTTCCACGAAGGGCGAAACTAGGGCGTGAGATCACTCCCGCAAGTGACCCCACTCAGCCGAGAACGCATCTCGAGAACCATCAACAAACACAACCACAATCACAAACACAATCACAATCATCATATCAAGCAACTAACTACAAAGACATCACCAATATCCCATTATGGGACTAATACCGAGTAGGAAATCCTACCTGGAAAGCACAACACACGCAGACTTCGGTATCTACAATTGTCTCAAAACGCCTCTTCTATGAATTCTCCTCCTAACAAATAGCATATAAAGACTACCAATTACTTACTATTCACAAAACCCCCAAATCCCAAATTAGGGTTTAACCAAACCTAGCAAAACATTATATAAATTATATTAAAAGCTTACCCTCGACGCAAGGAATCCAACGACACGAACTACGATACGGGACCGTCGAACTCCGGGAATTGTTAAGGATGCGATTAGGAAGATGACTGATTGCTTTCTCTCTTAAACAGGTTTTAGGTTTTGGTAAAAGTGAATTAAAACAACGACGATTAAGTTTAAATACCCTAATCGCATAATTAACAAAACCCGCGAAAAACTCCTCAGAATGGGACACTCGATCGAGTACCCAAGGTACTTGATCGAGTACCCCCTACTCGATCGAGACTACTCGATCGAGTGCCCAACAGTCGAAACTATTTTTTTCGCAACATACCCTTACTCGACAGAGTAAGGGCTACTCGATAGAGTACCCCAAGACCATAAATACGGGTATTACGGTCTTCCCTCCTTAAAAGGAACTTCGTCCCCGAAGTTCAAACCACTACTAAACAAAGGTACTCCCATAAGCTTCCCGACTCGAAGGTCAAAATAAACACAACGTAAAACATGCTACTAACCCAACTTATCCCGACAAACATACCGACACAACATATAAAAGGGGTGTAAAAACTCTTAAAAACTCTCGCGATCATCTCCTACCCCCTAAAAGAAACAAGGTTACGTCCCCGTAACCATACATACCTGATCAAAAAGGAAAGGGTAACGCTCTTTCATGATATCCTCTGCCTCCCATGTAGCTTCCTCAGTCTCATGGTTAGACCAAAGGATCTTAAGCAAGACTGTCTCACCACTCCTGGTCTTTCTAACCTTTCGGTCTAGGATCTGCTTAGGTACCTCAAGATATGACAAAGACTCATCAAGCTCTAAGTTCTCTGCCTCCAACACATGTGACGGGTCACTCACATACTTCCGCAGCTGCGATACATGAAACACATTATGCACTCTCTCCAAAGCAGCCGGTAAAGCCAAACGATAAGCCACTTCCCCAACGCGCTCTAAGATCTCATAAGGCCCTATAAACTTCTGGCTTAGCTTGCCTTTCTTCCCAAACCTCATAACCCCACGCATAAGAGACACTTTCAGAAGAACCTTGTCCCCAACCTGAAACTCTATGTCTCGACGATGTAGATCCGCATAACTCTTATCGATCCGGGTCTGCTCTCATCCGTTCTCTCGATCATCTTAATCTGTTCCACCATCTCATGTACCATCTCTGGTCCTAAAACCACTTTGCCTCAAAGACTATCGTCCCAACAGATCGGACTCCTACATCTCCTCCCATACAAAGCCTCAAACGGTGCCATACCAATATGGTGTGATATTTGTTGTTGTAAGAAAACTCTATTAAGTCCAACCTCTCCCGGCTACCACCAAAATCCATCACACAAGCTCGCAACATATCCTCAAGAGTCTTGATTGTTCTCTCGTCGCCCGTCTGTCGCAGGATGAAATGTTGTACTCATCTTCAAGGCTGTTCCCAACGATTCCTGCAACTCCTTCCAAAACCTTGATATAAACCTCACATCTCTGTCAGACACTATGTCCTTAGGGACTCCATGTAACTTAAGCACGTTCTTTCGATAGGCCATAGCCAGTTGTGCCTTAGTCCATGTATCTTTCATTGGAACAAAGTGAGCTGACTTGGTCAAACGATCCACTATCACCCAAATCATGTTGTTACCTTGTTGACTCTTCGGCAAACCCACAATAAAATCCATGGAAATGGATTCCCACTTCCACTCAGGCACCTCCAAAGACTGAACCTTACCTTGTGGTCTTCTCTGTTCCCCTTTAACTCTCTGGCATGTCAAACAACGGACACAAACTCATTGCTGTCTCTTTCTTCATCCCGTGCCACCAAAACGTTTTCTTCAAATCTTTGTAAAGCTTGTCTCCACCGGATGAATGAATATGGTGTGCAATGCGCTTTGTCATGATTGTCTTTTTCAACACCTCGTCATTAGGAACACACCACCTACCATCAAACCTCAAACTACCATCCGTATGAATAGAAACCGGACACTGTCCCTTTCTCTACTCCGACTCTCCACTCCACTATCTTAGGATCCAAAGCCTGTTTATCCCGAATGTCATCATAAAACTCCATGTGTCTTTGTCATATCGCCCATAGCATCTTCTTTCGCATCATATGAATCCCAAAGCTCGCTACCTCATCCTCGGCCTCATCAAAGATTGTACACAGGAATGTACACTCTTCCTACTCAAAGCATCAAGCAACAACATTGGCCTTCCCTTCATGGTAGATGATTTCCATGTCGTAATCACCAATCAGCTCCATCCACCTCCTCTGTCTCATGTTCAACTCCTTCTGCGTGAAGATGTACTTGAGACTCTTGTGATCAGAAAATACCTTAAAGATTGCTCCATAAAGGTAATGCCTCCAAATCTTGAGAGCAAACACCACTGCACCCAACTCCAGGTCATGAGTAGGGTAGTTCTCCTCATAAGGCTTCAACTGCCTAGAAGCATAGGCAATTACTTTACCATTCTGCATCAACACACATCCCAACCCATTCTTCGAGGCATCTGTATAGACCTCGAAATTCTCGCTCCCTTGGCAATGAGCGTGGTCAAACGCTCCTTTAAGGTTTGGAACGCCGTCTCACAACTCTCATCCCAACGAAACCTGTTCTCTTTCCTCATCAACGCTGTCATCGGTCTAGCTATCTTGGAGAAATCTTTCACGAACCGTCGTAGTATCCCTAAACCCAAGAAACTCCTAACCTCAAAGAACATTCTTTGGTGCTTCCCACTTAGTCACCGCCTCAATCTTCCTCGGATCCACGGCTACCCCATCTTTAGAGATTACATGCCCCAGAAAAGCAACTTTCTCTAACCAAAACTCACACTTGGACAGCTTAGCATACAACTCATGATCCCTCAAAGTCTGCAACACGATCCTCAGATGCTCCTCATGCTCCTCCTTAGTCTTAGAGTAGACTAAGATGTCATCGATAAACACCACCACAAACTGGTCCAAGAACGCCTCAAGATCCTATTCATCAAATCCATAAACACCGCCGGCGCATTGACAACCCAAATGGCATCACCACGTATTCATAATGGCCATACCTCGACGTGAAAGCCGTCTTCGGTATGTCCACATCTCTAATCTTCACCTGATGGTACCCCGACCTCAAATCAATCTTAGAAAAGACGGTTGCACCACTCAACGATCAAACAGTCATCTATCCTTGGCAAAGGATACTTGTTCTTTATCGTCACACGGTTCACTCCCGATAATCTATGCACGACCTCAAACTCCCATCTTTCTTCTTCACGAACAGTAATCGGTGCTCCCCAAGGCGATACACTTGGTCTAATGTACCCCTTCTCTATCAAATCATCCAACTGTCTCCTAAGTTCCTCCATCTCCTTAGGACCCATACGGTACGGTGCCTTAGAGATTGGCCCCGTCCCCGGCTTCAACTCAACGGTGAAATCTATCTCCTCTCGGTGGCAACCCGGAATCTCCTCTCGGAAAGACATCTGCAAACTCTCCCACCATGGTATCTCATCAATCGTAGGGCTCTCTATCCGGTCATCTCTCACATGGCACAAAATCAGAGGACATCCCTTCCTCAGATACGACTTCAAAGTGACAGCTGCAATCAACTTAACTTTGGGTTTGACTAGAAACCCACGATAAGACACACTTACACCCTTAGGACCTCTTAGGGACACTCTCTTTTGATGACAGTCTATCTTAGCTTTATACTTTCCTAACCAATCCATCCCAACTATCATCTCAAAACCATTAAAAGGAAACTCTAGCAAGTCTACTGGGAAATCGACTTGCCCAACTATCAAAGATACATCTCTAAACAACCTCCCACACGATCTGGACTCACCTGAAGGTATGAAAACTTGCTCCCTAACAGACTCATATACTCTCAAACCCAACTGTTTTACATGACTCGAAGACACAAACGATTGAGAAGCCCCCGAATCAAACAAAACAAACGTAGGAATACCATTAACAAGGAATGTACCGGTGATGACGTGCGCATCCTCCTCGGTGCCTTCTTGTCCATCATGAACAACTTGCCCATCGGTCTCTCGCCCACCTCCCGGGACAAGGTACTTGATGCGGTCGGTTTAGCACCGACCCTTGATTGTTGTTGTTGTTCATCGGTGTCTTGATAAGAATTACCGCCGTTGTGGTTGCCTCCCTCCACTGATAGCTCGACCTCCCGGTTTGGCCATGATCGGTTTGCTTTCAAAGCTCTGCGCAGTCTCGAAAGGATCCGGTGCGCTCGTGCACTCATGTCTCTTGTGGCCTACGCCACCACAACCAAAGAGAGTCACTCCCATTTGTTGCTCACACTCCCACGACCTCGCCCAAAGGAAGTTCCAAAGACTAAACCGGACCCGGAAGAAAATCCCTTAGATTGATTGTGGTTGCCTTTCTTGAAATTAGATTGGCCACCACCCTCGCTCTCGGACTTCCTCTTCTCTCCACCCGACCTCTCCTGAGCCATCTCCACTAGCCTCTCAGCTCTCCCGGCCCCTCTCATATGCTTCCTTCACATCGCAAGGACTCCCACGGGTAACTTATCCATAATTTTCGTGGTTAGCCCTCTCTCAAACCTCAAAGCCAGATTCTCCTCACTCAAACCCATATCCTCAAAGCATATCGGATTTCTCATTGAATCGCTGTAGTACTCGGAGACATCTCACCGTCATCTTAAACTTGTCGAACTCCTCTCTCAACTTACTCCTCACATGTTCGTATGAACTCCTTCCTCACGACCCTACGAAACTCCTCCCAAGGTATTGAGGTAACCCTTGGTTGGTATATATCTCCTTGGCACTCACTTTCATTGAATCCCACCATTTGCATTTTGCCTCCCTCGGATAGAATGCGGCTGATCCACTCTCATCTCATCGGGACACGAACTAAATCTAGTATGTTCTCCATCTCCTCGCCCAACTATCAAGATGGTTAGGCTCCTCAACTCCCTTGTACTCCTTCGGGTTAAACCTCGCAATATAGAGGCTGACTTTAGCATGGTCAACCTCCTTCTCCTTACTCTTATCCTTGTCCTCATTCACTCTCTTCGGGGTCTCGAAGAGCGTCCGGTGCTCTAACATCTTGACGATGTCGTCCGTAGTCATAAGCTCACTCTCGCATACAAAGCATTTCTCTTGGGCGGCATCTTGAAGCTATATAAGAAAGGGATAAACATAAACACGCGTACTAAACCTCAAAACACGAAAAACGCGCTGTGAACCTACTCGATCGAGTATCCCAACCCACTCGATCGAGTAACGGGCTACTCGATCGAGTGCCCCCATGTACTCGATCGAGTACCCAAACCGAACCAAACGGACCTTCGATCTCAACCCACTCGATCGAGTATCTAGGCTACTCGATCGGTGATTTCTACTCGATCGAGTACCCCTAGTTACTCGATCGAGTGCCCCAAAACTCGATTCTGGACTCAAAATCGCCAAAAACCTACCCGATCGAGTCAGCCTCACTCGATCAAGTACCACCAATACGTAAGAGCTACCCGCATATTACGTCTTATACTTAACATGCTAACTTTATAAAATCACATGCTATCAGAATACATATGCTACGCATCTATTATACTATCAACAAGATCAATTCATCATGCTATTAAAGCCACATTGTAAATCATTCAACATGTTATTATCTCACTAACATGTTCAACATATCATATCCTTTCACTTGCTCAACTTCCTATTTCAACACCAAACAATCAACACACTTCATCACTTTGCTGCACACGTAAATCAAACATACAGATGACTCGACAAACACTTTCCCCATGTGACCGGTTCAAAGTTGTAGGGCGACCCCCGCGACTTTAGGACGTCTCCCAAGCCTTTGCACTAGCTCCTACAACTTTTACCCCGGGTTCATTTTAATTGACTCCCTATGTTCATTAGATTCATTGGTTACAGGTTTCAGGATCGTCGCTCTGATACCATTTGTAACACCCCCATACTCCGAGTGCCTTACCAGGACCACTCAGGTATGAAGACATCACCATCTCGGTTGCCCGAGGCATGATAATCAAATAGACAAAACAGAAACAACATTTATTATAAGTAGTTTAATGAATGAGTGCAATCCTCGAAACCAAACTGAAAGTACAATACATTATTCCAAACTATCATTTCTCAATGAAATGTAAATAAATGCTAAACTACGGCGGAAGACTCTATCGTCATGTTGGCTATCCCAAGTATCATCTCTATACTGTTCAATATCGCTCACCATCCCCGAATGGATCACCGCAGTTTTACAAAACAACACCGGGGTGAGTACTAATCACACAATCAATATAGATAACAACAATAAGACAAAGACAATTACCGAATCATCATCATTTGTCACACACACACACATACACCACCAACTCCCATCATCTCAAACCGACCGTCCACTGGACCTACTGCCATGGGGGACCGGCCGTTCCCACCTAAGCCCCGCTCATCGCACGAGCGATAACCCTGTCCATTAATGTGCACATCCCCTTCGTGGCGGGTTCCACGAAGGGCGAAACTAGGGCGTGAGATCACTCCCGCAAGTGACCCCACTCGGCCGAGAACGCATCTCGAGAACCATCAACAAACACAACCACAATCACAAACACAATCACAATCATCATATCAAGCAACTAACTACAAAGACATCACCAATATCCCATTATGGGACTAATAACCGAGTAGGAAATCCTACCGGAAAGCACAACACGCAGACGGTATCTACAATTTGTCTCAAAACGCCTCTTCTATGAATTCTCCTCCTAACAAATAGCATATAAAGACTACCAATTACTTACTATTCACAAAACCCCCAAATCCCAAATTAGGGTTTAACCAAACCTAGCAAAACATTATATAAATTATATTAAAAGCTTACCCTCGACGCAAGGAATCCAACGACACGAACTACGATACGAATCACCGTCGAACTCCGGGAATTGTTAAGGATGCGATTAGGAAGATGATGATCGCTTTCTCTCTTAAACAGGTTTTAGGTTTTGGTAAAAGTGAATTAAAACAACGACGATTAAGTTTAAATACCCTAATCGCATAATTAACAAAACCCGCGAAAAACTCCCCGTAAACCGGACACTCGATCGAGTACCCAAGGTACTTGATCGAGTACCCCCCTACTCGATCGAGTGCCCCAGCTACTCGATCGAGTGCCCAACAGTCGAAACTATTTTATTCTCGCAACATACCCTTACTCGACAGAGTAAGGGCTACTCGATAGAGTACCCCCAAGACCATAAATACGGAGTATTACAGAGTTGGATTTAGGACATTCTGGCTACTCCACCTCAGGTTGGGATGAACATTGGGCTCATAGTAGGTGTTTGTCTGCCTATAATGTTGAAAAGGCAAGACAAGACTCAAAAGGACTAGGGCAATTCTTCAAACGTGTCCCTCGGCTCCACACCTTTCATGACGAAAGAACGGTCGACACAAAGCATTTACTTGGTACATCCCACCTTTAGAAGCTCTTCCCAATTCATATTTGTCAAATCTCGCAGTGAGAGCTTCAAGTGCAGTAACAGAGGAAGATTTCAGACTCTCCTCTGGTTCCCTCTCGAATTCCCATACTCGGCCTTGTGGGTAGCTAGATCGTCAATGATCTTCCACCCCTTGGTTGCTCCCAAATTTTCAACAAATCGGCCATTAATGAGATCTAAAATAGCCCTCGATCGTCATACTGACCCATTATAGAAATGATTGCACAAGCTCCATTTTTGAAACCATGGTGCGGTATGGTTCGGACTTCTTAAATCGGACCCATGCCTCGTGGAAGTTCTCATCCGGCCCTTGTTTGAAACTTGTGATTTGGGCTCTAATAGCGATCGTCTTTGGAGTGAGAAAAGTACTTCTTGTAGAATGCCAATGCCAAGGAATTCCGGTCGGTGATCCCATGAACGGCTCGGTCCAGATATCTATACCACTCCCTTGAGAATCACGAAGGAGAAGATAAACATGGTCTCCTTGATCTGGTCTTGGGTCACGCCAGCGGGTGGGGGTATGGAGTTTGATAGTCAATAAAGGTCTCCATATGCTTAGCTGCATCTTCATTTGCAGCTCCCCCGAACTGGTTTCTCTCAACCATATTGATTTATGAAGGCTTTGATTCGAACTTCCTGGCATCTCCTGGTAATTCGAACCCCTTATATAAATTTGCAGCTGTCGGCTCAGAATGACTAGCTATACTTGCTTCCTCGGCCATGACTGGAATTTCTGGAGAAGTAACTGTCTCGGCTGAAGAAGTGGAAACGGGTGAAGAATGTGGATCTTCCTCGAAAAGCTCGTTCTCGTAATAGCTTGACAGAGTACTCAGCTCTTCCTCTGTCGGTAATACCCTTTGTGATCGTCTCAACTCGCGCAAAGATTTCTCTATCTCAGCATCGAATGGTACTAGTTCACCACCCTGTGACCTGCGCATAAGAAGAAACTACAAAAAGAATATAAGAAAAGTTTAAGGAACGGATGTCCCTTAAACTAAGAAAGACTAAAATTAAAACAACTAAAAATTAGAACTATTGCCTCCCCGGCAACGGCGCCAAAATTTGATACCCGTCGTGAGGTGTCAAAAATAAGATTTATAATTTCCAACTACAACTATAGCTAGCGGCAGTCGGGTCGAACCACAGAGAGGCAGATGTAAATTCTAGTTGTCTAATAAAAGTCTAAAGTAACAATTGTGGGGGTTGATTCGAATTGGTCTAAGACTAGGAATAAGTAAAGACAATAAACTAAAAAGACGGATTAAACAGATAAAGAAGGGGTACTAGGATGGTCGGTTCATTATAGCTTCGGCAGCAGCATACTAAATAGGTCTAAATCGAACACAAGTGAGGCGGGAAACAAGAGGTCCTCTCGGTCCACTCTTAACAAATAGCATCTTTCAATCTCGCTATAGGTCCCTAATATCACTAATACTAACTCTCGTCCTGAAAAGTGACTAACGGTCTAAACTATACCTATCTTTCGATCTCAGCACAGCTTAGTCATCATAATTGGTGATCAAATAACTTTCCCTATCTTTCGATCTAATGGGTCAGTCATAAATTAAGCATCTAACTGGTCGCATGCATTCGATTCGTTAAATACATCATTAAAATCAATTAAAACGAAAGGTAACCTCACGAGGTCAGTCGATCGACCACGAATGGCAGTCGATCGACTGACACACGAATCAGGCCGTGTTCAATCTATTGCCGCCTATACTATAACTCGCCTACATCCTAGCACAATTGATTTAGCTACTCATGCTAAGGGTAAAAACAATAATAACGATGATAAAACTAACTACTGAATTCATGCTTGAAACGATAAAGTAAACAATTAACATAAACAATGATTTGGTTGCGGGAATCTAGCTAGCAATTCTATACTAATGATGAAATAAAACAATAAACTGAAATTAGGATAGATGAATACCGAATTTGCAGAGGAAAGATTAGGAATAAGAACCAAAGATCCAATGCTTAACAATAATCCAAAACCCTAATTCCAAAACTAAATATTATTGTATGAAAACTTGAGTCTAAATCGAGATGCCTAAAACTGAATGTTTATGTTACGTTATATAGCAAACATACGTAACTTTTATTTCCAAAACCTAAAACATAGTGGGCTTATGCTTCCTCAGTCTTTTAATTCTCGTCTGGAATAGCAGTTTGGTCGATCGACTGCTAGAACTGGTCGATCGACTGGTCTTCAGTAAACAGTAGCTTCTGGAACCCGATGGTTGGTCGATCGACTAAGGTTGGTGGTCGATCGACTGCTTGAGCTGCTACTTGTCTTTTATAATCTCGTGGATTTGTCTTTTGGGCCTTGAATTGCGCACCAAGCTCGTTCCTCGGGTGAATACTCCACGTCATATATAATGCAGGATACTCGGGGACGGATTTAGCTCGATTTCTGCTGGACTCTTCACATTTCTGCAATAATGTACACAAATACGGAAGTAGACGGAAGTAGGGAGAAATGTAGCATAAACTACATGAATGAGCTCTGAAATGCGTGTAAAATGGGATGTAAAACATCATATAAAAGACACGCATCAACTATGATATGGAGATAATCTATCATGAAAGGAAAGCTAATTTGGTGGCCGATGCCTTGAGTAGGAAGTCAGTGCACTCCTTGTCTACTGCCTTGTCCATGCTAAGGTTGAAGGAAGAAGTGAGTAAAATGGGTATCCATGTGATACGAAAGGGGGAAACAATGGGAGATTTGACTTTGGAGCCCGAGTTGTATGATGAAATCCGGGGAAGGCAAGCAAGTGATGTGAAGATTCAAGAGTAGAAAGGAGTACTAAAGGGGAGAACCCTCAAGATTTGAGTTGCATGAGGATGAAAGCTTTAGATTCAAGGGGAGATGGTGTATACCAAATGATGTTGAACTTAAGAAGAAGGTAATGAATGAAGCCCACAAAACACCTTATTTGGTGCATCCGGGTGGCGATAAGTGGTACAAGGACCTTAAGAAGACCTTTTGGTGGTCAAATATGAAAAGGGAAGTGGCGGAATTCATGGCAAGGTGCTTGACTTGCCAAAGAGTAAAAGGGGAACACAAGAGACCTCAAGGGAAAGTACAACCCTTAGATGTGCCGGAATGGAAGTGGGAGTCGATATCTATGGATTTCATATTCGGACTACCAAGAACCCAAAAGGGGAACAATATGATTTCGGTCATTGTGGATAGATTGACCAAGTCGGCTCATTTCATCACAATGAAGGACACTTGGAGCAAGGTAAAATTGGCAAATGCCTATTGTAAATATGTGGTCAAACTTCATGGGTTCCCAAAGGACATTGTATCGAACCAAGATTCGCGATTTATTTCGAGATTTTGGCAAGAACTTCAAAGCTCCTTGGGCATCCAATTGAATATGAGTATGGTCTTTCACCCTGCAACGGATGGACAAACGGAGAGGACCATCTAAACATTGGAGGATATGTTGAGAGCTTGTGTCTTGGAATTTGGAGGCTCTTGGGAAGAAAGACTACATTTGATTAAGTTATCCTACAACAATAGCTACCATGCTAGCATTGGCATGGCACCATTTAAAGCTTTAAATAGGTAAAAATATCGAATCCCGATATGTTGGGATGATAGCACCGAGGCCGTGCTATTGGGGCCTCAAATGATTGAAGAGATGATTGATCAAGTCCATGTAATTTGAGAGAAGATGAGAGCGGCACAAGATAGGCAAAAGAGTTATGCCGACTTGAGGAGAAGTGACATTGAACTTGCAATAGGAGACAAGGTACTACTCAAAGTTTCACCCATGAGAGGAGTCATGAGATTTGGGAACAGAGGCAAGTTGAGCCAAAAGTTCATTGTCCCCTATGAAATATTGGATAGAGTCGGAGAAGTGGCCTACCGTTTAGCACTCCCACCGGCCTTGGATCGAGTTCACAATGTCTTTCACGTGTCTCAATTGCGTAAATATATAAGTGCCTCTCTCATGTACTCGAGGCGGAGATGATCGAACTTGATGATGCCCTAACGTATGTGGAAACACCCAAGGAAATCCTAGACCGAAAGGTTAGGAAGACAAGACATGGCGAGACGGTCTTGGTGAAAGTGTTATAATCCAACCATCTTGTTGAAGAGGCCACTTGGGAGGCCGAGGAAAACATGAAAGATCGATACCCTCACTTTTTTTAGCAGGTATGAGTCGGTTACGAGGTCGTAACCATGTTTCTAGAGGGGTAGAGTGTATTACTCAAGTACAAGTAGTATGAATTTCTTAATTCTTTTACTTAGCTTAATAGTTTTAGTTTTAGTTAGTTTCATGATACCCGACTCACCGCCTTCCACCTTGAAAATTTCATGGGATATAGAATTTTGACTTTTATAGTGTCGGGTGTGAACTTCGGGGACGAAGTTCTTTTTAAGGGGGGAAGATTGTAATACCTCGTATTTATAAAGACTGAGACTTGACCGAGTAGTCGATTCACTCGGCCGAGTGAAGCCCCACTCGACCTAGTGAAGGACCGAGTGCCATCTGGCAGTAAGCTGGAAGCCTATAAGAATGGTCACTCGACCAAGTGACCATCTACTCGACCGAGTGGAGCCTCACTCAATCGAGTGGACTGACCACTCGACCGAGTGCCGGTCGAGTGTAGCTTATACGGGAAGTTGGTTTGGTGGAATGTCGCTTTTATGCCTTATCTCTTCAGATTTCCCCACCTAAAACCCATTCCTAAACACTAGTCACCACTCTCTACAATCCCAAATATCTCTCTAAAATCTCCACCTTTATATCCTCTCAAAACCCTAATTTTTAAGAGAAGGATTCTTGCCCCTTTGTTCATCCACTTTATTAGTAAGTTAATTTATACTCCTTTTCCTTTAATCATATCTTAATAACCTTAATTAGTTTAGTAGACTACTCCATATTTAATTAGGTTGTGGAAATTAAGGGGAATATTTAAGGGGTTTAATTAGTATAGTTATTATAATAGATTGTAGTAATGAATGTAGTAATTAATTGTGTAGAAAGCTTCATTGAGGAGCACTTTTAGTGGCTACTTTGAGGATTTGGCAAGACAAGCTTAGCTTTTTCCCTACTTAGCTATGGTGATATTGGTGTTTAATTGTGCATTCATTACCATTAATTGCATTTGTTTCATGTTAGTTGCATTGTAACATGTTTCGGATAATTAGGGTTTATCACATAATGATACTTCATGATGGTTATGGAAGGGTAAGTATGGTAAATGGTCACAATGTTGATTATCTTGCATAATAACATGTTAAAAGCAATTAAATGAAAAGAAATGCATTAATGAAGAATTGAGTATGGTTTTAGTTGTTGTGTTGATGTTATGTACCTTGATTGGATGTATTTGGCTTGTTGGTGATTGGGTTGACAATGGAGGATGTTGGAGAATTCTTGGTTACAATTTTGGAGATGGAAGGCGGTTAGGAAACCGTCTTTCGCTCAAGTCACCCTTGGAGCTTCCCACTCCAAGGAGGATGTGCACATTTAATGCTTAGGTTATGGAGGGACTCGTGTGGTGAGGCACGACGTCTGGTAGGGGACTCGAGTCGCACTCGGGCCCGGTACCACGGACGTGTTCCGAGTACCTTGTGTTGATAGTGGCGTCGTGGGCATGTCCCGGTCACCGGTTTGTGGAGATGTATGTTGTAGGGTGATTCCTATCTTTCATCATACTTTGTTGATTTCATCTTGCATTGTCATATGATTAGGTAAGCTTAGTATTGCATGCATTGAACATTTATATCGCTTAGCTAACACTTGGGTTTTTTAATTGTCTGTGGTGAACCATATGGTAATTTCCGCCCATATGAGGAGCAGTGCTGACAGGTGTGCATACTTGAGTCGCGGGCTTTGGGAGCGGTCCTCCTTGTTGTCACCACTTGCACTTGTCTAGTTTTTGACATTTAAACTCTTTTTCGATTGGGTTGTATTATTGGGATGGTATTTGCATCTCCCAACTTGTAACCACTTAACTATCTACAACTTAACTTATTTATGCTAAGTACTTCTTTACTTCTTGTTCGCACTACAAACTTGGGAAACCAAGACTTGTGATGCTTCCACGTGTTGGGAACGCCTAGAGGAAAGGGTCCCGACATATGCCCCCATCTTACTCAGCCAAGGTAATTGGGATATGTTACCTTCTCGGTTTCCCGAGGTAGTGAAATCAGAGTCGCAATTGAGAAACAATTAACATAAATAAATATTTATTGGATTACATAGACATAAATGAATAAATGAAATGAATAATACAACTCATGACTACAAAACTAATCTAATCAACTATGCTCGACTCGAATGTCATCACGGCTCGTCCCCTTCTCCCGCATGCTACCAGAGCTAACCTGTAAACAACTGCTCCTCAAATGATCGGAAATATCATATGGATCGACACATGCCACCCCGGAAATAGGTGACAATTACACAGACACAAGATACGTCAGTTTCAATAAATAAATAAAGTGTGACACGACTCGAGTGTGTGAATATGCAACATGACTATGATATGAATGAGACACTATCAAACAACCACCACCACTGTAGCGGGACACGCCCAAACATACCGACAACTACACTGGTATCGGGACACGCCCAGACATACCAATCATCACAAACAGGTACCGGGACATGCCCAAACGTACCGGGTTCGGAAACTAACCGGGTCCCCTCCCAGACGTCGCGCCTCAACCACACGAGTCCCTCCGTGACTCAAGCCATTAATGTGCACATCTCTCTTGGAGTGGGAAGCTCCAAGAGGCGACTTAAGCGTAAGACGGTCTCCCAACCGTCTTACATCTCCAAAACAACAACAACAACAACAACAACAACAACAACAACAACAACAACAACAACAACAACAACAACAACAACAACAACAACAACAACAACAACAACAACAACGAATCCTCCAACATATATGATAATAACCAATACATGAACCACACCCAACATATTATAATCATCCTCTTAATGATGTGATTACCACTAAACATGTTATAATGCAAATGCCCTAATTATGTAAGACTAGCTACAACATCAACATAAACAACATCACATTATTGAAATCGAGTAGGATTAATCTACCTTTTAGCAATCTCCTCAAGCTACTCGAATCCGGACCGAAACCGTCTCAAGGAACCGTCTCATCCTATACAAATCACATGATAATTATCACAATACATCTTATACTAATATACACTACAAAGCCCCTTATTATTACCCCTATTACACATACTAATTACTAATTAATTACCCATAACGATTTCCCCCAAAAGTTAGGGTTTAAAAGACTAGAAAAGGGTAGATCTTTACTTACTAGGTGAAGGAGATGAAGAGGAAGGTGGGAAATCTTCTAATCCAAGCTTGAATCCCAAGTAGTAGGTGTTTGTGAGGGTTTAGAGAGAAGGGACAGAGTTTGGAGAGATAAGGAGGAAGATGGAAATGATTTTAGGGTTAGGGAAGAAAAGGGTTTAAATCCCGTATTCTGAAACATGCACTCGGTCGAGTGGACTCACTCGGTCGAGTATACTCTTCACTCGACCGAGTGGACCCACTCGATCCGCTGCAACACCACTTGGTCTAGTCTAGGTCTAGTGTAAGGTTATCCTTCCCTCCCGAGTGATCTCTTATCGGTCTAAAGGTCCTCTCACGTGTCCCAAGGTCTAAGTACGGGTTCCACAAAGGCCGGCTATTACACTCCATGCCTAGACCGTCACCCTTCCCGGATTAATGTTCAAGACCGTATAAGAAGTATAGGGTGAGATGCGGGGATTGGAGAGAGAGGGAGAGAGAAAGAGAGAGAGAAGGAACCGTCGAAAATGAATTATGTTTAAGACTTTTCATTTTATAATAACGCGCTGACTGATGAAGTACTCATTCGAGTATGGACATACTCGGTCGAGTACGCCCTACTCGATCAAGTATCTTAACTACTCGGCCGAGTAACAAGTTACGATGGTCAACTACTCTCTCCCGTAACTCTTGTTAAGGCACTCCTTTGGTCAATAAGTCAGTCAACGGGTCCCTAACAGGGCGGGTATTACAATGCCTTAGCTTTTTTTCCATGTTGTGGAACGAAAAGGCGTCATTGAAGGATAAATCACGTATGGAACCTTCGAGTATGAATTTTTGTAAAAAAAAGTATTATGACGCCTCCCAATTCATAATAAATAGAAACTTTTCCTATGGAAAATTCTCTCCAAGTCCCTGCGTTATCTTCAATGGGATTTTTTTGGTCTATCTTGTACATCTCAGCCTGCAAATATAAAATCCTTGGATCATCTATTCCACGATTGTTTATCCGCCTCTCGTATTTGGCCTGCATCTCCCTTGAGCATTAGGACTCATGTTGGATATAATGTCTCAATACAACAATGGATTATTAATTGGCTAAAGCTGTTCCAAAAATCTGTAAACTCTGTTTCCTTCATATCTCACTTTGTTAGTACTTTATGGCATATCTGGTGCTTCAGGAATAAGCTCATTTTTCAGGGTGTTCATATTGACTATTATTGCCTCTTTGCTTTCATAACAACGGATGCTAATAGTAATATCCAGGTGGAAAATGACAGGCGGAAAGCTTTGATTGAATTGGAATCGGCTAGTCTTGATGATGTGGAAGATGCTTACTTACTACGACATCACTTTCCCCTATGCATGATTGGTCCAAAGATTTGCTCAAATCATATATGTATTAAATGCGACGCTTCATGGAAAACCAATTTAAGAGCTACTACTGGATGGTTTTTTCAAGATAATAGTGGAGCTATGTTCCATATAGGACGTGCTGCCTTTTGGGCAAAATCGGCCTTTTTCAAGATGATAGCAGAGGCATTGGCTCTTAACTTTGCTTGTGCTGATGCTGTGGATCGTGGATATCGAGATATTGATGCAACCTCTGATTGTGTGAACCCGGTTCTTTATCTTAATGGGTGTGGAGATATCAGTCAGGACCAGCATCAGTTCTAAGTTTAATTATGTCTTTAGTATCTTCATGTCATTGATTTTCTGTTAGTCATTGTCCAAGGAGCTTTAATAGGATTGACCATACTATAACAAAAGCTATAATCTCACATTCTGACAAAAAACAAAAAATAAAAAAAATAAACCTCCAATCGCCTAAAATACTTATTTAAATTAAACTCTAATTACAAATATACTCCCTCCTAGTCGCTCATTTCTTCCCCTATCATTTTGCACAAGAAATAAGGAAATGATTTTGGACAAAACAAAACACTCTACGCCACATGCAAATGAATTTGAACCACACAAACCTTTCCAAAAAAGAAAGAGGTAAGAAAATCCGACTACCATGAAAAAGGAAAGAGGGAAGAAATGATCGACTAGGAGGGAGTATATAATACCGTTCTAGAAACCAAACAACGTCCTTACCGCCACGGAGTCGTACTGGAGTACCGGACCCAAAACGAGTCCCGACTTGACAAATCATAAGAGCCCATAAGGAACATTTGATGAGCCTGGAAACTAGCTCTTGTCCACTTTTATCATCTTGTCTTGCTCTTCATTTGTGTTCTTTATCTCAATTCTTGACAGTATTAGCTTCTCTAATGAACTGCTCCATCTTCACAACCTAGATTCTCCCATGTATGCCTTCTTTCTTCTCCCTCACTTTTATTAAGTTGCTGCTGTCTTAATTTTAATCTCATTTTTTACTATACTATTTACCCAATTAACAACAATTTCGAAACACCCAGCTTCAATTGAATTTGAATTTCTGAATCGTATTACATACTGTAGCCAATTCAAATTAAGATATTGATAAATATTACTCTGTTCGTCCCAATCATACTCTTTCCGTCTCAGTCATTTGTTTACCTTTTATATTCACTGTGATTTTGTGAGGAGTATTTTAATCAAAAGTTAAACAAATGATTGAGACGGAGGGAGTATATGTTCTCCATAAGAAATTTTATTGACGTTTTACATTAGTTTGACAGAAAATTGTCTGCTGTCATAAGGATGACAATGTACCATAGTTGCCAAGTTTGCCCATTTTCCAAGTTTCAAGGAATTTGCGTGCCGTTCCCTAGGTACCATTGCATCAGTTGTGTCACGAGGCGTAGTTATGGCACAAACCACGATTTTGTTAGGTCATATTCAATTAGTCAGCAAGACGTATTGAGAAATTCGAGATTTGTGGTGCTAAACAAGGATACATTTTCGGGACCTCCAAATGAGAGACCAAGTGGTCAGTCGAAAAATGCTGATAACGATTCATCGAGTGGGTGGTTGGACAAGTGGAAGGAAACCCGCGAACGGAATACTCCTAAAACCCCTCGACCGGCTCTGAATTATAGAAGTAGAGAGAATGTGTTGAACTCATTTAGTTCAAGTGGTAGTTCATCTAATACGGGCACTACTGGTAGTACCATGGATAGGATTGTAGAAAAGCTGAAGAGGTTTGGATATATGGATGACGATAATGAAAGTGAGGATAATAGTAGAGTAATCGAAAAAGGGTCAGTTGAGGATATATTTTACGTAGAGGAAGGAATGTTACCTAATACGCGTGGAGGGTTTTCGAGGGATTCACCATTGGGGATAGAACAAGTATTTAAGGGTGGGGAGGAAGTACGATTTCCGTGGGAGAAACCTGCTGCAGAAGTCGAGGAAACTGAAAATACAGTGAAGAGAAGAAGTAGGACTTATATGGCTGAGCTTACATTACCTGAAGCTGAGCTTAGGAGACTGAAAGTGTTGACTTTGAAGATGAAACAAAAGTTGAGGATTGGAGGTGCAGGTGTTACACAGGCAACAGTGGATGCTATTCATGAGAAGTGGAAAGCTGCAGAAGTTGTGAGAATAAAGGTTGAAGGTGCCCCTGCCCTAAATATGAGGCGAATGCATGAGATTCTAGAGGTTTGTGCATCTTGTGTTATTTTAAGTAGAGCTATTCTGGAGATTTGTTTTAGAATATTTCGTTTGCCACTGACTATATGAATATTGTAGTAGCATATAGGCAATGGGTTCATTTAGTTTTTGCTGTAGCCTGTAGTCATATAGAAATCTCCAACGTTGAACATTAATATCTGCCTTCTCCCTCATTTTTAGGACCTACTCAGTATAACCATTTGCCAATGATGGAATGTCATGTTATGTTGGTGATGTTTGTATGAGTGACTGAAATTTTCAGTAGGCGTCATTACATGCCTACTTAAACTTTGTACTAATTTACATTCATTTGTCACTCACTCCGTCATATACACTTCATCTGTAGGAATATGTTAGAAACATATATGTGGTAGAACCGTAGAACAAGGACTTTTGCTTGTGTTTCAAGAAATTTACTGCTGCTCATATGTGGTTTGAAAATCCTTTTGTACATTCGTTTCTTTTTAGGGTGCAAACTCACAACAACCACATTAGCCTAGTGTCTCAGAGCAATTAGTGAAAACAACACTTGTGGTTGGGTATATGCAGGCACAGCCTGGTACGGATATGTGCTTGGCAGATATTGAACTATCTTTCCTCTCCTTTTCTCCATGTTTTCTTAGAACAAAAACTTACGGAGTGAGAGTCCTGGACATCTCCTGATCTAATCTCTAAGAAAGTTACCAAATGAAGAAAAAGTAGGAAAATGCCATGGTTTTGCTACTGTTCTTCGTTCTCCATGTGCTCTTGCCATGTTCAAGTGCAGAAGTGCCCACCATCTAGTAGTTTTTCTTCTGCATCCAGAATCCTCAAAATATTATTATTGTTCTCTTTTGGTGGCTGATTATGTATTTAGGGTTGGTCATTGGGACTATTGTTCTCATGCATAGTGTCTTAACAAAATGAGATGTTTGCCAAATGAATCTTCCATGTGGATGAAATTGACTTGATGGTAGACGGCTTACTGTCCTTTTGACACAGAACTGGATATTTGGATGGTAGTGAGTCTTATACGAGGCTGTCTCACATGTGAGACCAGCTCAAAATCATATGTGTAACTCATTTATTTTAGAGTTAATGAATAGGTCTCCCACGTAAGGTTGTCTCATATAAGTTTTTGTGTTTGAATGGAGCTTCTCATTCTTGGTGTGTATCTTAAAAAAAATGCTGGGAGGGGGTTGTTATGTATTAGACAGCTATAATCATATTGTCATATTCTCTCCTATCTCTCATTTTTACTTCCTTTTAGTTTTATGTGCAACTTTTTTAATTCTGCCCGTCATCTATGTTTCAGAGGAAGACCGGAGGTCTAGTTATTTGGAGGTCAGGAACGTCTGTTTCTTTATATCGAGGAGTAAGTTATCAAGTTCCTTTGGTGGAACAGAAAAGACATCTGTTAAAGAGAACTAGCACTTCGACAAACTTGTTACCCCTTGATCAAGTTAAACAAAATCCTACACAAGATGATTCTCGTGACAGTAAAGATTATCCAGAAGAGAGCCTTAATAAAACTAGTTATGTGAAAGAAGATTACAAGCCTCAAATAGAGGTGAAGTATGAGGATGAAATAGACGAGTTATTATCTGCCCTGGGCCCAAGATATACAGATTGGCCTGGTGAGGAACCATTACCAGTAGATGCCGATTTGCTTCCAAGTGTAGTTTCTGGCTATAAGCCACCATTTAGACTGCTTCCATATGGGGTTAGACGATCTCTTGGGTTAAAGGAAGCAACAGCTTTAAGAAGGGTTGCCAGAACACTTCCCCCTCATTTTGCTCTTGGTATATTATCTCTTTCTGCTGGATCAAATCTGGATTTTGTTAAGTAATTTTGCTGCTGTCTTATGAGAATATTTTTGCCAGGTAGAAGCAGGCAATTAGAAGGTTTGTCTGCAGCTATTGTTAAGTTATGGGAAAAAAGTTCAATTGCGAAAGTAGCTTTGAAACGCGGTGTTCAGCTAACTACTAGTGAGAAGATGGCCGAAGAGCTCAAGGTAAGTGAGCTTTTGCCCTTGGTGGCCCCTCTTTTATTTAGATGCTTTGCTTGATTTTAGTCCAATCAACAATCGTCTGACTCCATATGGAGTATATTGATACAATCTCTAAAGATTGGATCTTGTATGTATATGTCAATTTAACCCCAAATACTTGGTAAATTAGTAAAGGTTAACACAATTAAACGCAGAAAATTTCAATGAATGTGATAGGGTTTGGAGGCAGTTATCAGTAGCAGATTTCAGAAAAACAATGAGACAGAATGTTGTATTTGATAATTTGATTCCTCCAACTAAGTTCAAGAAGTAGTTGGTGATCCTATCCCTTGCCAATCCAGCTAAATAAAGCAACTAAATATCAACTGTTAGCTTTCGGGTCCTTGCATTGCCGTTGTTGGTTCTATCCCTTGCCAATTCAGCTTTCTCCTCCAGCTTATATTTCGGTTCTTTTTTAATTAAGATATTTCGATTATCACCTAGCTGGATCATTTACCCTTTAAGATCATATCTATAACTCTTTCATTAATGTATTCCTGACCCATGTGATCTACTGAGGATCTTCCTGTGTACCATCCGTTTCATCTTGTCCTTACCACATGATTAACTATTTAGTTTATCATCTTAATGAAGCCCATCTAGAACTGTTTCTTGGGAGCTTTGGGGTTGCAGATCAGACACATAACTGTAGGCGCACTAAAGACCTTGCAAATCTACTCTGCTAATAAAAAAATACCTGGCTTTGTCCTACCCATGTGATCAAACATAGAGGACGGGAACTTCGTGTTTGTCTTAGCTTTCCGGTAATTTGCACCATTCTTTTTTGAGCCCTCAAGATGTGATGTTTAAGGAACGAAATGGTCTGCTCCTGTACAATTAAGCTCTCGTGAAATGCTCTTTCCCGAATTCTGCCAGATAAGGAATATGGATCGAGGTAGGCTAGTCATTCACTTCGTTCAAGGGCGTTCTTTAAAGGAAGTGTGGTGGTTTTTGTTATACCATAATTCCATCCAAGATAATCATTTGACCCACTCTTTTGGCCTTTGCTTATCACTACCCTACACATGCATTTAATTATCTTTCCTGGCACCTATTGACCACCACCATCTTCTCATCAGTTTTAAGTTTGTAAGCTCTTATAAGATTGTGATCCACTCCATGGATTACTAACATATCCTTCCAAATGTGCTCATTAAGATCTTCTCCCTATTAGACACTATGGTTTTATCGTGCAATCCGTGCCATTTGTAGACATTGTCTATGAACCACTTGCCACATCGGTAGCTATACAAGGGTGATTGATACCTAGGAAGTGAAGTGAGCATACTTGAGAGCTATCTACTATCGCATATATAATCTCTTTCTCCCTGGACTTAGGAAGGCCTTGAATGAAATCCCAGGGCAATATAAATTTTGACATTCCCCAGGTTGGCTTACAAAGCTTGAAATGTCCTCCATATTTGGCCAGAAAAGAGAGAAGATATCCTCCTAGGTAGCTTCTACACCAGAATTCTTCCTGCAGGATTTCTTTTGATAAATAATGCTTTAGGATATCGATTGAAGGACGACTTCAGGGGGTGATGTGTAGAGCAACCTGTTTAAGTTTTTAAGCTCTCTTGCATGATCTTATCTACAAAGAGAAGAAACTTCAGAATATGTTGAGAGTGAAGTGCTGGACTTCGCCTAAAGTGACTTTGAAGAGTAGATTTTACATCTTCCAAGTTTTGCTCATCCAACCCTTTTCTGTCCTCTTACTAGCTGTAATAACGTCTTTAGATTGGGGAAGGGAACCCAACTCAAGCCGAAAGGAGACAAAGATAAGTGCCACAATGACAAAACCAGGACAAGAAAATGATCAATGGATTCCTTTTCCTTGCTCCACAAGGAACACTGGCTAGAAACTTAAGTTTCTTCTCTTGAGCATGTCTTCCATTGGGATATTCTTATTTGTTACTGCCATAGTATTTGAAGTCAAGGGATGGTAATGGTGAATTATTGAATGAGACTTGAGACTGACATGGTGACCATAATGAGATAATACCGTACTAATCCTACAACGCGATAACAAGCTATAAAGAAAGCCTTATGAAAGTATGGTAGGACTATGACTACTGATTTTGTCATGCCTTCATACTTCTTCAGAGTTTCCAACCCCCCCCCCCCCCCCCCCCTTCACGAGTATATTTGTTAGTTGCTTGCACATTGCACTATGACCATTTACAGACCTTCTAGACTTTAGACTTGAGTAGCCTGTGTGCCCTGACATTCCTTTAAGTTACTTAAGTGTGCTAGGGTGGGGCACTTCGGCCATTGGAATTTAGTGGATAGCCTGAATCTTGTTTGAGCCTGTAGCTATTCATTCCTTTTAGATGAGATTATGTGTCTCAAATCTGAACCGATAGCTTGAATCTTGTCAGAGTGTATGTTGGATTAAGGGTCATGTACTCATGTCTCATCTTATTCATCTACAAATCTGATTGTCAAAGCCTTCACATACTCATCCCAGTGAGTGATACATTTTTTAAGTCATCAGATACAGTTGGTGCCATTGTAAGGTATTGCTTTCCACGTGAGTGACAGCCAAGTCATCTCAAGACATCATTAATGTTCTATAGTGTGAAGAACTGCTCACACTTGGGAATTTCACCTTGATAAACTTGTTGAGTACATTCATAGGCTGCTATGTTTGTCTACTTCCAGTGGAGCCAAAATCTCACTATTCTTTGGCTTTAGAATAAAAAAAGTGGCTCACTAAATTGTATGCATTGTGTTGTAAAGTATCAGTCGGTCAATGCAATTCTCTGCCCAACGTGTCTTCCAGAAACAGTCTCTCTTTTGAAGATTTTGGGTTTGTATTCAGTTGTCATTTACTTGTTGCCTGGACTGTTACTAAATTTTTCTTGCTCTTATGCAAACCCAATGTGTCTGGTCTTATATCTGATTTCTGAAGTATCAAGTATAACGTTGTTGGTCTGTCTAATTGAAGCAATGTTCACAATCTGTTTACTCAAACTCAGAACTAATACATGAATAGAGATACCCATACTGTACACAGTACACCAAAGCTGTCAGGATTTTGCTACTTACCTCCACTAGTTGCACTATGCACCTTAGCTGTCATAGTGGGGAGATCTCTTTACAACAACATCGTCATTACACGAGTTCCTCAAGAAGTTAAGAGCTCTCTCAAATTGTGGGATAAGGTAGGTGATCGGATGCAGACCTGGCAAACCCGGCCCGACCCGAATGAGGCTGACCCGAGACCCGAAAATGACCCGAAATGCATCACCCGAAAGTGAGCCAACAGACCCGAAAATGACCCGACCCAAAGTGACCCTATTTGACCCGATTGACCCAAAATGACCCGAAATGACGTAATGAAGGCAAAATCATGTCCCAAAATGACCCAGATCGACCCGACCCAAAATGACCCGATCCGACTCAAAAATGACCGGATCCAAAAGTGACCTGACAAGTTATTGACCGAAAATGACCCGACCTAAACCCGACCCAAATGACCCATTTGCCAGGCCTAATCGGATGTTTGTTGCCTGGCCCTACGTTAGCAACACATGGACTCTTTCCATATGACCCCAAATAAAAATTGTATTCATTGTATTGAGTGACTGCTAGTCTGCTACTTCACAACAAATAGAAGAACATGCAGTTAAGTGAGCCATTTTGCTTTATTCATTAGAATGCAGTGAATACTTAAATGTGGAGCTCCGTGTGTGAATTCTTACCTCATTACTGCTCTCCACATTCTTATTAGGATTGCTAACCTTTTTATTGCTGTTCCTACCCATGATAAGGATACAAACTCTCACACCACAAGCTGAGCACACTGACACTTTAATAGTTTAATAATGTCAACCTAAAATACATTCTCAATCTGCATGATGTTTAGTAAGACTGTTAAAATTCTTATGCAGAGATTGACAGGGGGCATAATGCTGTCTAGAAACAAGGATTTCTTAGTATTTTACAGGGGGAAGGACTTCTTATCGCCAGATGTCACTGAAGTGCTTCTAGAAAGGGAGAGATTAGCCAAGGATTTGCAAGATGGAGAAGAGCAGGCACGAATGAGAGCCTCGGAGTCGGTTATACCTTCTCAGGAGACCGAAGAAATCGTTAGAGCTGCTGGTACTCTCTCTGAAACTTTGGATGCCGATGCGAAGTGGGGTAAGAAGCTTGGTGATCATGAAGCAAAAAGGATGATGAGAGAAGCAGAAGTAGTCGGACAAGTGAAAGTTGTCAGGAAGCTTGAGCGGAAGCTTGCCATGGTAAGTCCTCTAAGCAGAGTGAGTATGCATGCACATTAAGTGACACATGTGGCTTTCGTATTTGCATAACTAATCATACATGCTTATAATTAATCCAACACCCGTTTGAGTGATAAGTCTCACTCCTCTCACAAAACCGCCTCACTCTTTGCAGTTAACCATCATAATTACTCTCTCTCCTCCTAGAAGAACCACCCCGCTCTTCCCCAACGATCACACAACCACCAGAATCAAACACCCACTGCGCTCCGGCCACTGTTGATAGCTGAGAATGACCACCATCGATGGCCAAACTTTGACCCTATCCTTAGCTTTAGATCTCCTCTTCCTTGATCCTCCCCTGACCTGGACCTAACCTTCCCCCAACGAATTGAATGTCCCTCTTTTTTCTGTAAAATTTTCCATAAAGTGGTAATATATTTTCTTGCCCCAACACCTGGTCGCCTGGCGTGACCCACCCCAGCCCATCCACAGGCCTGAGACAACCTGGCCCACCCCTCTCTTTGGGCTCGGTCAAGGTCCACCTACCCTGGCCAACCCGGCATGTGGCCAGTTCCAGCCCAACCCAACCCGTGGCCACCTCTATTACTTACCAAGGTCCATGGTTGCTTTGGTCAAGGTTACCCTTGAAAAGTTGAGCTTTAGTTACTCTTTCCATACGTGTCACACTTGCACATTCTTTTGTTGTATGGTATTGGGGAGCTATCTGTGTACTCTTTCATGATTTGAATTATAAAATCATTATGTTACAGGCTGAACGGAAGTTAACGAAAGCAGAAAATGCTTTGTCGAAGGTGGAAGAGTTTTTGAGACCAGCAGATCGGCAGCCAGATCTTGAAGGCATTACAGATGAAGAGAGATTTATGTTTAGAAAGCTTGGTTTGAGGATGAAGGCATTCCTACTTCTTGGTATTAATCAGTTTGACATGTCATTTTTTGCTTATTTGATAAATGTGATGATTGACCATATGCAGAACAAAACAGAAACTCAACTTCAATGCCTGAAGGGCTACCTCAAAGCCGTAATGAGATTTACGTTGAAATTGTATTGTTGAATGACTAATACTTCACAATAAATAGAAGCGCAACCTCATTAGTGGTCATTTTGCTTTTTTCCATCGCAAAAAAAAAAAAAAACAAAGAATTGGGAGTCAATAGCAGCTTATTTGAATTGTGAATTTCATGTTCCAGGGAGGCGAGGAGTTTTTGATGGTACAGTTGAAAACATGCATTTGCACTGGAAGTACCGTGAGCTGGTTAAGATCATTGTTAAGGAAGATAATTTTGAAGAAGTTAAAAAAATTGCTTTGTCGCTTGAAGCTGAGAGTGGTGGCATATTAGTTTCAGTGGACAAAGTGTCTAAAGGGTATGCTATCATAGTATTCCGAGGAAGAGATTATTTCCGTCCTACTACTCTAAGGCCAAAGAACCTCTTAACAAAGAGGAAAGCTTTAGCACGTTCCATAGAGCTGCAAAGGCGTGAGGTACTTGTCTTCACCAAACTACCAATGTAACAGCTATCATGAAGGGGTGATACTCATGACTTGTGTTTGAAACCCGTCAGCTGAAAAACCTGTCTTCATAGCCCTTCACACCCCACCCTCACCCTCACCCTCACCCCCACCCAGAAAAGGCAGTTGCAGCAAATCAAATACATTGCTATTACACCCATTGTTTTCCAGCGTTTTCCTTGGAACAAGGCTGAGGGATCTCTTGCTTACGATTTCTTTTTAGTATCACTGCTTTTCCACCCTTTCTGATTGGCTTGCATCGCCGTGCTTCTTCTACCTTTGCATCTGATGGCAATCTGTTTCTTGGCAGGCTCTTTTGAAGCATATTGTGCAGCTGCAGCGGAATACGGAAAAATTAAGATCCGAAATTGTATGAATTTTGTTCCAAGCTTTTTCACTAATATAGGTTTTATGAAATGGTAGTAATTTTGCTGACATTTACTCACCTTGGACAAACTGGATCAGGAACACGTGGACATGGAAGACGAAAGAAACCCTGAGTTCTATGACAGCTTAGACGCCTCTTATCCTACAGAAGATGAAGATTCTGAGGTTAATTCGTATTCCTTATATCATAGAATTCACGACATTTCTAAATGACAAATTTTAAGAAAGGCAGATGAGAGGGTATGTACGTCGAATAGAGGGGGAGAGGGCAGATGAGAGGGTATATATGTCGAGTAGAGGAAGAGGGCAATTAAAATCAAGTTACAGAACAAAAATTTCTAAAGAGGGTGTTGCTGACTGTTTATAATCAAAATTTACCAAAAAGTCAATATGTATTGAATTTTTTTTGAATATCTCGGAAAAAGGAAAATCTAGTGAATCAAATGAAGAGACAGTAGTAGTATTTTTTTTACTTTCTTACATCATCGGCTCATGTTCTGTTCATATTTTGACACTGGTAAATCTTTTAGGAGGAAGATGAGACACATCTCGTACCGTACTATGGGAGTGATGAGAACGAGGGCATTGAGGACGAAAGTGATGGCTATGTTCATAGTTATCTTGAAAAACTCATTTAGCGTTTTGGCATATCAGTCAATAGCAGCTGTAATTATGGTAAGTAGTTGAATAGTTGAAATGGCCAAATCCTTTTATTGATTTTCAAGAAACTTGTATGAGACGGTTGCGTGTATGCAACCAAGCCATTTAATAGTGTATGCCTCATTTAACAGGGTCACCAATTGGGTTGTGAGCATACAACCGTCTCATACAAAGGTAGAAGACTCGCCATTGTTGAGTAGGGTTTTGTTCATTCTTCTTGTCCCTCGATCAAAAGGAAGGAAAACAAGAGGTAAATGTTGGCATATAGGTCCCCAAGACTGAGACTGATTATAAGATGGTCACTCAAATGAGATCCCGAATTAATTCGGGCATTCTTGTATGGGGACAGGCAGTGACAATGGAGATACTGACCTAAGTGTGAATATGAGAATTCATGTACGACCAACCCAGCTACTTATGTTTGTTATTTTGTACATATGAATCGACCTCCTGGCTCCTACCCATCACTAGATTTATGTAAACTTTGACCAGTTCCCCATGTATGTTCTATGTATAGATAATGTAAAATTTTGATAATAATATAGTACAGGTTATCATTTAAAAAAAAAAAAAAAACTTTTTGTATATTGTGAACTTGTGACACAATTAGGTAAAAAATTGATATCTTTAAATGTTAAGATAGACTATTAGTTGATTGCGATTTTTGGCGAGGTTTTTCTATGCCCCTTAATCCATTCGAGATTCGAAGCCAGTTTGGGTGCGCATTTGTTTGTATCCAACCGCCTAGTTCTAACCAGACCTCACAAAATTGACCCAACCCCAATGACCGATGATTGTCTATCGTTAGATCCTGATTTGTGACCATTATCTTGATTGACCCATTTACTAGGTCTAGTTCTAACCTACTACCATGCTACTAGTTAGACACTTTCTAATAGTTGTGTGACAATAATTTCACACCACATTATTTGTAAATCAGATCAATATATACGCGTTCTTTTTTTCAATACTCACCGAGTCATCGGTCACCACTCTTATCTACACTTAATTTTCATGCTCTGAAGCTAACCATCGGATTTCCATTCATTTTTTTTTTGGGGTAAAAACTAGTAAGGGTAATTTTGATGCTAACGGGATTTGAACCTAAGTCAGAACTCAGAACACTACCTCACATGACTTTACCAACTAACCTAATTGACATCTACAATTGGGTTTCAATTCAAATAACTCGAATTAGTAATCTGGGTTGGCGCAAATTTTGTCACGTATTTGGCCGTACTAAAAATACCTACAAAATGTGCAAATAATGTTAGGTAGTAAGGCCAAAAGAGTGCGCATACAAGTCTTCCATTAGAACCGTGTTGAGGCACTAATGATTAGACTACTTGATCGCTCCCGGACCTCTAAATCTCATGAAATATCAAATATGCATATTATTTGTGCAACTTGTTTTTTTTTTTTTTTTGTTTCAAGAAAACAAACACTTGTTGAGTGTTGAATGTTGACTCAAGTAAACAGCAGCCTGCTAGTATTCGTATATGATATACTCATATACCTAACCATTTTTCAAGATTATGCTCAATTATCTACCTTTAATCATCAAAGTAATAGGATGTTTGAATTTGGACTCTAAATTACTCATATGTCTCTATCTTCTTAATTTACACTTTTGCCCACCAAATATATACAAATTTTTGGGTTATGTCTAGTGACGGAGTCAGGATTTGCATTTAAGGGGCAAAAAATTCCAGCAAGTGTGAACAAGTTATGACATTAACTAAAATTTCAAAGTTTTCAATTTTCAGAGGGTCCCCGCTCCACCACTAGTTTGTGTCCTTAGTGGCTAGTTACTAGTGCCATTACAATTTCTTGTCTTTGAAAATGCAGCATCATGGTAGTGAGTAGTGACCACCTTAAGTAAGTGACACAAAACTCAAGTATTATATCTTAAACTTTTGAGACGAGGGAGTGCGTTATTACTTATTATTTTGTTGAATTGTATACGCTTTATGTAATAAAAATATACCTTAACCTGTTTTGATGGGTGAAATTTGGAGAAGAAGTCAAGAGACTACTAAGGTCTCGAAAGTAAGATTTTGAAAATTTACTGTACAAATTTCTTTATAAGATGACGGAATTTCCTTGCCTGAGCTGCCTCTCTCGCTCTTACATTGATTATATATGTTACAGTAAGGCAAAAACTTATGAAAGGCGATCTTACATGTGAGACTAACCTATTAACGCTGTAACAAAAGATCTGTTATTGCGTGTAACTGTTACAGATTTACTCAGTAAGCCAGTCCAGGTCAAAACATTCCTCAACAACCTGAATTCGGAGGCTTGGCATTATCAATTTTACCTCTTCCCACATCCAAGAAACATCCTCGTCGCAAATGACATGCCGGAGTGACTTCAATGATATCAGTGAATCCGGTAGTGTCATGATATGGCAGCACTCTCGCATGTCAATCTTCTCCAACCTCCCCAGTCTTCCAAAATCATTTGGTAGGCATGACAGATTGACACATTGAGAAATATCAAGGTACTTCAACCTCAAAAGCTGGCACATCCCGGAAGGCAAAGTTTTCAAGTTGGGACAGGCGTAAACTCTAAGGATTTGCAGTAACTCCAGCTTGCCAATATCAGAAGGTAGCTGTCTTAGGTTATGACAGTTAGTTATGCTTAGAGTCATAAGCGAGCGAAGCAAACAAATGGTTTCAGGTAGGGTCACTAGATCGGTACAATGATCAATTGTGAGTTCCGAAAGGTTTGGAAACACACATGGCAAGTTTATGATTGATGGATCAAAGCTTTTGTCAATTTTGCATAGGACTAATGAGATTTTGCGCAATTTCTGCAATGGTATCATGTTTTTAGGCATTTCAGGCATTGAAATCCTTTCAAACCAGAGGCTTCTTAAGTTGGTCATATTGGCAAATACTGATAAGTTGCGAAGGACAGCATGTGAAGTGGTATGGTTGATCAATATTAGTGCCCTGAGTTTCGGCATGTCATCTATAAAAGGCGGTAGAAAGTACTCATTTGAAGAGAAGTTCACTATAAGTACTTCGGCCTTGGGGAAGCTCATGGAGAACCATTCCATTTCCGGAATTTCATCTGCAGCATGGCGAGTCAAATATAATTACATAAGCACCGGAATAATGTTGGTGTTGTACGCGAAAGTGCAAAAAGAAATTTAGTAAGTAGGTGGTTTGTACCTGTATGGATTGAAACTATTTGCGCATTGAATGGTTGGTCTGCATTCCTCTCCCATTCTCTAGGAAGCTCTTTTTCTCTGCTCGGCATAAGAAGACGTCTTCGTTGATTTATATTCCCGGAACTGCTCAAGTGAATAGCTAGATCTCTCAAAACATCATGTTGTGTCACAAATATGCTATAAAAACTGCTATACAAGTCTCCTCCCCTGAAATTTCATCAATCATACACATTAGCCATTTTAGACAGCTTGATTACTAAAATGATGACTGGGTTCTAAGAAGCAACATACCGTGAATCTTTTACGAGTGTAAGAAGATGCTTCTCAGACAACTCAACAAGGATTGCAAAAGCCTCTGCTTCATCAACATCATGAATTTCAACCCACATATTAATCAGAACGTCGAGTGGGATTTTCATGTCCTCTGGGAAAGAAGCCAAGTCCAAGAAACACTCCTTGACCTTCTCTGGCAAGTATGAAATACTAGTTTCCATTCGCTTCAACAAATTAACCTCATGAGACTCTCCAATCGGCTCTCCTCTAGAAAGCCGTTTTTTTGCGCTTTCCCAAAACATTTGAGGTTGGCCGCGCAGTGAAGCTCCGATGACTTTAAGAGCCAAAGGCAGACCTTTGCATTCATTCACAAGCTACAACCCAACAATTTTAACCACAAAGTTAACATCAGAATTTTGGATTAATTAGACATTCTTGCAGGTTGAAATGTCAAGAGTTCCGAAACCAGTACCTGTTTGACCAGTAGCTCATCAGCAGAAACAGGAACAGAATTTTGCCCAAAAGCAGACTGGCAGAATAGAGACATAGCCTCATTCTCATTCATCAACTCAACTTCAAATATTTGATTAAGAACAGTCGGGAACTTGGACCTTGAAACAACTACAGTCGTACACTTGGGTACTCGAAAAATAAGCTGTTCAAGTACCATCAACGACCAAACATCATCCAAAACCACAAGGGTATTAGTTACAGTTGTCGATTCACTTCGAGGATCCCAAGGAGGTACCACGGTGGTACTCGCATTCGTGTACTCGGAATCAGTCAAAAACCTATATATCTTTAGTCTGAGTTCCTCTACATTTGGTGACTGAGATACAGTTAGGAACAAAATCCTGTCCCTAAAGTAAGCTGCAGGATGTTCATTTTATTCATGTTAGAAATGTACACACAAAAGACAAGTACTAATATTCAACAATTAAACATAAAAATATGATTATTTTGTCAACTTGTTTAGATTAACCATTGTTAATGTTAGAAGACCTCCATCACAATTGACTTACTATGTTGTGTCCTAACTACCTTTTACTGTTGAAATTAACACTTGTAGTAACAACTAACGACCACAAATCACAAGTAGAATTATTATATTTATCAAGTCAGCATTTCTTTGATTTTCGATTAATAATATACTTTTGTCAATCTATTTTATATTTAGTTAAACACAATTGGAAATTAACTAAACTTTCACTAAGATCGAGTTGTCAACTTATTCACACGACACACCAATTCAAATATGTACGGACTAATACATATAGATATCCAATTAGTCTTGCTGAATGGACAAGTAACGGATAATCCACTCACAAAAAATATGTCGTCACAAATGAGTTGATTCAAATGGGAAATATGAACTTGATTCAATTCTGGACGGAGTGATTCAAATATGATATATATGAATATGTATTACTGATACGGAATAAAAACAGAACAATTTGCAAATCGATGGGATTGATTGAATCCATTAAACAACAATCATAGACAACTTTATTATTTTTTTGATATGGTAGTATCATACAAGAATCTTTAATTTTCTAATTAAAATAGTAGAAAATGAGAAGACTTACATTTAAGTTGATCATCTTTACAAAGTTGTTTAGCAAGGGTAGTCTTACCACTTCCACCAATCCCACAAATTCCCAAAACACCCCCACCACCATCTCTTGCCATAACCATTTCCTTAACCCTTTTAACACCAACCTCCACACCCACACCTAAATTCCCCAAATTACCCTCAAACATTCCTTCCAACTCCTCAACCCTTTTCATCTCATTCTCTAACCACCCTCCAGCACCAGCACCAGCACCAGCACCAATATCGCTACCAATCTTCAACGAACCAAGTTGACTCTCGAGCCGTCTCGTGGATTGCTCAATCCTATCAAAGCTCTCAGCAGAATCAAACCTCAAACGATGGACGTCAGCTAACACATGAGCCTGCATGGGACCTTGCACAAACCTAGCCACGTGTCTTTCAAGCTTCTCCATCTTCCTAGCCAACTGCAAGTTCTTGTACACGTTCCATCTATTCGAAGCGAGTACCTTGTTCGACAACTCAACACCGGACCTAAGTGTCTCAGATAGTCGGTCGAGTTGCATTTGTCGAACCTGAGGTAATTCTACTCCAGAGTACTTAATCTCTTGTATTATGGGAAATAGGTCCTCAATATGACGCACTAGTTGTTGTGCACTTGCTTTACAAAGACTTGATCTACGAACAATTGCGAATAGTTGTTTAAGCAATTCTGTCGTGATTTCGCCGGCGAACAGGTCCGTTACTCCCATGATCGATCCAAGTGTATGTAATGAGAGTGACAAGAAGGAAGTGTGGAAGTGAATAAATAAATGAATGATTTAATAGTTTTACATTACGAGTTAATATTATGACAATATCAAGTGGAAGACTTGTAAAATAGTGAGTTAAAAGTCAATGGATTGACCGTCCTTTTCTTTGCATGGGACCCTTTGTTTTATCAAATTCAATGAACGCGTTCATTACGAATGCTAAGTATCATATCAATGCACCCAAAAAAAAAAAAAAAAAAAAAAAAAACAATGAGTACCTATCATGTTATTTTGTACTTGGATCGAATATACGATCATTTGGAGCAGGACGAAGTTAGGTTCAAAATTTACCTAAGGTCGAGATATCAATTTTACCTATTTTGAAACATAGAAATATTTTTCAAAAAAGAGTTGGCATATGATATTTTTTTTTCGAAAAGCTCGCCCAAACCATGGCCTATTTAGCATGCGTTTAGTTTCGTCTCTAAGTTGGATCAATAATGTTTGGACTTTGGACATATTGAGTTATCTGTTATCATACTCTTTTTTAAGAGGGAACATGACATTGTCAAGTGCTCATTTTAAATTGCATATTTTGGGAAATATTCCCCTGCAGTACAATTATTGTTACTTCTTTTTAAACAGTTTTTCTTTAATCGTCAACATTGCGTGTCGAGTTTATATTTCCGTAAAACAAGCCGATCATATTACTAAGTACATGCATACTCCGTATATAACTAGCACAATCAATATATGAGTATATTAGCATAATTTAGCTCATTATATCATTCCCTTTCATATGAAATATTGACTTGTAAACAATCGTTATTATTTCTTCTACCACTAATGTGTGACGACACTTATCTAACATTTGCATGGGAATGTTTCAATAACGGAATCACTTTAAAAAATACGTATGTGAATTGTAATTTGTAAAGGGAAAGCGAGATGAACACAAAAAGATGGTGACGCGAAAAGCCAAAAACCTCTTAAGCCAGAGAGTAATATGTAAGGATCTTCTTGTGATGATGACAATTTAATTGTCAAGAAGCTGAATACGTTGATGAAGCT